>NC_037676.1:72213411-72216353 GCF_003255815.1 Theropithecus gelada
GCTCACGGCAAGCTCCGCCTCCCGGGTTCACGCCATTCTCCTGCCTCAGCCTCCCGAGTAGTTGGGACTACAGGCGCCCGCCACCGCGCCCGGCTAGTTTTTTGTATTTTTTTTAGTAGAGACGGGGTTTCACCGTGTTAGCCAGGATGGTCTCGATCTCCTGACCTCGTGATCCGCCCGTCTCGGCCTCCCAAAGTGCTGGGATTACAGGCTTGAGCCACCGCGCCCGGCCCGGCTAATTTTTTTTGTATTTTTAGTGGAGACGGGGTTTCACCATGTCAGCCAGATGGTCTGGATCTCCTGACCTCGTGATCCGCCTGCCTAGGCCTCCCAAAGTGCTGGGATTACAGGCGTGAGCCATTGTGCCCAGCAGCCCAGGCTGG
This sequence comes from Theropithecus gelada, assembly GCF_003255815.1. NCBI lineage: Eukaryota > Metazoa > Chordata > Mammalia > Primates > Cercopithecidae > Theropithecus > Theropithecus gelada. The sequence goes on from NC_037676.1 coordinate 72,213,795, forward strand.
ATTTCAATGGCACGGTCTCGGCTCACTGCAACCTCCACCTCCGGGGTTCAAGCGATTCTCCTGTCTCAGCCTCCCAAATAGCTGGGATTACAGGCATGCACCACGACGCCCAGCTAATTTTGTATTTTTAGTAAAGACGGGGTTTCGGCCGGGCGCGGTGGCTCAAGCCTGTAATCCCAGCACTTTGGGAGGCCAAGACGGGCGGATCACGAGGTCAGAAGATCGAGACCATCCTGGTTAATATGGTGAAACCCCGTCTCTACTAAAAAGTACAAAAAAAAAACTAGCCGGGCGTGGTGACGGGCGCCTGTAGTCCCAGCTACTTGGGAGGCTGAGGCAGGAGAATGGCGTGAACCCGGGAGGCAGAGCTTGTAGTGAGCTGAGATTTGGCCACTGCACTCCAGCCTGGGCGATAGAGCGAAACTCCGTCTCAAAAAAAAAAAAAAAAAAAAAAAAGACGGGGTTTCTCCATGTTGGTCAGGCTGGTCTCGAACTCCGACCTCAGGTGATCTGCCTGCCTCGGCCTCCCAAAGTACTGGGATTACAGGCACTAGCCACTGCGCCTGGCAATAAATTTTAAAAATAGGCTGGGCACACTGGCTGAGGCCTGTAATCCCAGCACTCTGGAAGGCTGAGGGGGAAGGATGACCTGAGCTCAGGAGTTTGAGACCAGCCTGGCCAACGTAGTGAAACCCCATCTCTACTAAAAATACAAAACTTAACTGGGTGTGGTGGTGTGCATCTGTAGTCCCAGATACTCGGGAGGCTGAGGCAGGAGAATCACTTGAACCCGGGAGGCAGAGGTTGCAGTGAGCTGAGATCGTACCACTGCACTCCAGCCTGGGCAACAGAGTGGAATAGAATGAGAAAAGAAGTGATGGTGTGTGACTGCAGAGACTCCATAAAAGGCACTGCCGCTTCCTCCTTGCCCTTTCTCTTGAATCACTCACTCATGGGAAGCCAGTTACTATGCCATGAAAACACGCAGAAGTCCCATGTGTCAAGCCACTGAGGACTCCGGCCAGTGGCCATGTGAGCAAGTCCTGTTTGGAAGTAGGGCCTCTATCCATGTTTAAGCTTTCAGATGACTGCAGCCCTGGCCAATAGCTTGACTGAAACCTCTTGTGAGACCTTGAGCCAGAACCATCCAGCTGAATCATTTCTGGATTCACAACTCTCAGAAACTGAGAGAAGTAATAAATGTTTGTTGTTGTATGATGCTGAATTTGGGGAAATCTGCTATGCCGCAACAACTAACAGTGTTAAGCAGGCTACTTTTTGAGTAATAAAGGAGATAAATAACACAGGCACATCTTGTTTTATTGATCTTCACAGATACTGTGTTTTTTACAAATTGAAGGTTTGTGGCAACCCTGCATTGAGCAAGTCTATTGGCACCATTTTTCATTGTCGTTTTGTTTTGTTTTTCAAAGACAGGTTCTCATTCTATTGCCCATGCTGGAGTATAGATCATAGCTCACTGCAACCTCAAACTCCTGGGCTCAAGTGATCCTGCTGCCTCAGTAGCTGGGACCACAGGTATGAACCACTGTTCCTGGTTAATATACATATATACATTAAACAATACATATACATATATGTATATGTATATTGTAAGGACAGGGTCTCACTATGTTGCCCAGACTAGACTTGGACTCCTGGCCTCAAGTAACCCTTCTGCCTCAGCCTCCCAAAGCACTGGGATAACAGGCATAAGCCACCACGCCCTGGTGCCATTTTTCCAAAAGCAGATGCTCACTTCAAATCTCTGTGTCACATTTTGGTAATTCTTGCAACATTTCAAACTTTTCATTATTATTGTATTTGTCGTAGTAAAGTGTGATCAGTGATCTTTGATGTTACTATTGTAATTGTTTGAGGGCACCATAAATCGCCCCCATGTAAGACCATAAACTTAATTGAGAAATGCATTTGTTCTGACTGCTCCATCAACTAACTTTCACCCATCTCTCTCCCTCTCCTCGGGACCTCCGTATTCCCTGAGACACAACAATATTGAAATTAGGCCATTGAAAAACCTTACAATGGCCTCTAAGTGTTCGAGTGAAAGGAGGAGTTGCACATGTCTCACTTTAAACCAAAAACTCGAAATCATAAGCTTAATGAGGAAGGCAAGTCCGAAACAGAAATAGGCCAAAACCTAGGCCTCTTGCTCCAAACAGTTAGCCAAGTTGTCAATGCAAAGGAAAGGTTATTGAAGGAAGTTAAAAGTGCTCCTCCAGTGAACACACAAGAGATAAGAAAGTGAAATGCCGCCGGGCGCGGTGGCTCAAGCCTGTAATCCCAGCACTTTGGGAGGCCGAGGCGGGTGGATCACAAGGTCAGGAGATCGAGACTATCCTGGCTAACATGGTGAAACCCCGTCTCTACTAAAAATACAAAAAACTAGCCGGGCGCGGTAGCGGGCGCCTGTAGTCCCAGCTTCTTGGGAGGCTGAGGCGGGAGAATGGCGTGAACCCGGGGGGCGGAGCTTGCAGTGAGCCGAGATCGCGCCACTGCACTCCAGCCTGGGAGACACAGTGAGACTCCGTCTCAAAA
>NC_037676.1:72216452-72225931 GCF_003255815.1 Theropithecus gelada
AAAAAAAAAAAAAAAAAAAAAAAAAAAAAAAAAAAAGAAAGTGAAATGCCTTCTTGCTGATATGGAGGAAGTGAGTGGTCTGGATAGACCAAACCTACCACAGCATTCCCTTAAGCCAAAGCCTAATTCAGAGCAAGGCCCTAACTCTCTTTAATTCTATGAAAGCTGAAAGAGGTGAGGAAGCTGCAGAAGAAAAGTTTGAAGCAAGCACAAGTTGCCTTAAAGAAAGAAGCCATGGCCGGGCGCGGTGGCTCAAGCCTGTAATCCCAGCACTTTGGGAGGCCGAGACGGGCGGATCACGAGGTCAGGAGATCAAGACCATCCTGGCTAACATGCGGAAACCCCGTCTCTACTAAAAAATACAAAAAAAAAAAAAAAAGAAAGAAAGAAGCCGTTTCTATAATATAAAAGTGGAAGGTGAAGCAGCAAGCATTGATGGAGAAGCTGCAGCAAGTTATTCAGAAAATCTAGCTCAGATCACTGGTGAAGGTCACTACACTAAACAAGAGATTTTCAATGTAGATGAAACAGCCTTCTACCGGAAGAAGAAGCTTTCTAGGACTTTCATAGCTAAACAGGAGAAGTCAATGCCTTGCTTCAAAGCTTCAAAGGACAATCTGGCTCTCTTGTTAGGGGCTAATGCCACTGGTGACTTTAAGGTGAAGCCAAAGCTCATTTACCCTTTTAAAATCCTAGGGCCTTTAAGAATTGTGCTAAATCTACTAAGCTTGTGCTCTAGAAATGAACAGCACATCTGTTAACAGTATGGTTTACTGAATATTTTAAGCCTATTGTTGAGACGTACTGCTCCGAAAAAAAAGATCCTTTCAATATATTACTGTTCATTGACAATGGGACCTGGTCACCCAAGAGGTCTGATGGAGATGTACAAGGACATGAATGCTGTTTTCATGCTGCTACCACAGCACCCATTCTGCAGCCCACAGATCAAGGAGTAATTTCAACTTTCAGGTCATGTTTTTTAAGAAATACATTTTAAGAGGCTCAGGCACTGGCTGGGCATGGTGGCTTATGCCTGTAATCCCAGCACTTTGGGAGGCCGAAGTGGGTGGATCACCTGAGGTTAGGAGTTTGAGACCAGCCTGACCAACATGGGCGAAATCCCATCTCTACTAAAAAGACAAAAATTAGCTGGGCATGGTGGTGCACGCCTGTAATCTTAGCTACTCAGGAGGCTGAGGCACAAGAATCACTTGAACCAGGAGGTAGAGATTGCAGTGAGTTGAGATTGCACCACTGCACTCCAGCCGGGGTGACAGAATGAGAATTCATCTCAAAAAAAGGAAAAAAATAAAGAAAGAAAAAGAAATACATCTTAAGGCTACAGCTGCCACAGATAGAGATTCCTATGATGGATCTGGGCAAAGTATACTGAAAACCTCCTAGAAAGGATTCACCATTCTAGATACCATTAAGAACATTCATGATTCATGGGAGGAAGTCAAAATATGAATATTAACAAAAGTTTGGAAGAAGTTGATTCCAACCCCCATGGATGATTTTGAGGGATTAAGACTTCAATGGAGGAAGTCATCGCAGGTGTGGTGAAAATAGCAAGAGAATGAGAATTACAGGTAAACCCTGAAGACATGACTGAACTGCTGCAATCTCATGATAAAACTTGAACAAGTGAGGGGTTGCTTCTTACAGATAAGCAAAGAAAGTGGCTTCATGAGATGGAATCAACTCCTGGTGAAGATTCTATGAACATTGTTGAAACAACACAAAGGATTTAAAATATTACATAAACTTAGTTTGATAAGGCAGGGGCAGGGCTTGAAAGGATCAACTTCAATTTTGAAAGAAATTCTACTGTGGGTAAAATGCTATCAAATAGCAGTGCATGTTACAGAGAAATATTTCATGAAAGGAAGAATCCATCAATGTGGCAAACTTCACTGTTGTCTTATTTCAAGACACTGCCAGGGCCACCCCAAACTTTAGCAACCACCACCCTTATCAGTCAGCAGCCATCCACACCAAGGCAAGACTCTCCACCAGCAAAAAGACTTGCTGGGCCAGGCGCAGTGGCTCACGCCTGTAATCACAGCACTTTGGGAGGTCTGAGGCTGGTGGATCACCTGAGGTTCGGAGTTCAAGACTAGCCTGACCAACATGGAGAAACCCGTCTCTACTAAAAATACAAAAAAATTAGCTAGGTGTGGTGGCGCATGCCTGTAATCCTAGCTACTCAGGAGGCTGAGGCAGGAGAATTGCTTAAACCCTGGAGGCAGAGGGTGCGGTGAGCCGAGATTGTGCCATTGCACTCCAGCCTGAACAACAAGAGCAAAACACCATCTCACAAAAAAAAAAAAAGAAAGAAAAAAAAGACTATGACTTGCTGAAGGCTCAGATGACCATTAGCATTTTTTACCAATAAAGTATTTAGTATTATTAATTATTATTATTAGTTTTTAGAGACAGGGTCTCACTCTGTTGCCTAGGCTGGAGTATAGTGGCACAATGATAGCTCACTGTAATCTCAGTTCCTAAGCTCAAGTGATCCTCCTGCCTCAGCCTCCCAAGTAGCTAGTATTATAGGCATGTGCCACCACACTCAACTAATTTCTTTCCTTTTTTTTTTGAGATGGAGTCTTGCTCTTTCACCCAGGCTGGAGTGCAGTGGCGCAATCTCAGCTCACTGCAAGTTCCTCCTCCCAGGTTCACGCCATTTTCGTGCCTCAGCCTCACGAGTAGCTGGGACTACAGGTGCCTGCCACCACGCCCGGCTAATTTTTTGTATTTTTAGTAGAGACAGGGTTTCACCGTTGTCTCTATCTCCTGACCTGAGTACCTTACAAGACACCCATGGGTAATGTGATTAAAAAGAAAAAGATATCATGTCATTGATATTTGGCAACAAACTGAGAATTTCAACGAAGTATTCAAACCCACTTGAAAGAAAAACCTATATTTCAAATATTTAGAAAACTGTAACTCAGAATATATTATTTACTGTCTTCTATGTTATATGCTACACATATTATTAAAAGATTACATATATAATCTTCAATTACCTTTTTTATTTTTATTTATTTATTTATTTTTCAGATGGAGTCTCGCTCTGTCGCCCAGGCTGGAGTGCAGTGGTGCAATCTCAGTTCAGTGCAAGCTCTGCCTCCCGGGTTCACGCCATTCTCTTGCCTCAGCCTCCAGAGTAGCTGGGACTACAGGCACCCGCCACCACACCCACCTAAGTTTTTGTATTTTTAGTAGAGACGGGGTTTCACCACGTTAGCCAGGATAGTCTTTTTTTTTTTTTTTTATTTTTGAGACTGAGTCTGGCTCTGTCGCCCAGGCTGGAGTGCGGTGGCCGGATCTCAGCTCACTGCAAGCTCCGCCTCCCGGGTTCACGCCATTCTCCTGCCTCAGCCTCCCGAGTAGCTGGGACCACAGGCGCCCGCCACTTCGCCCGGCTAGTTTTTGTATTTTTTAGTAGAGACGGGGTTTCACCGTGTTAGCCAGGATGGTCTCGATCTCCTGACCTCGTGATCCGCCCGTCTCGGCCTCCCAAAGTGCTGGGATTACAGGCTTGAGCCACCGCGCCCGGCCTAGCCAGGATAGTCTTGATCTCCTGACCTCGTGATCCGCCCGCTTTGGCCTCCCCTGGGGTCTCGCTATGTTGACCAGCCTGGTCTCGAAATCTGGCCTTTTTCAAGCAATCCTTTCATCTCAGCCTCTCGAAGTGCTGGGATTACAGGCATGAGCCACTGTGCCTGACCAATTACCTTAAAAAAAAAAAAATGTATGAGTAAGAAAAATCCAATGTTCTGGCCGGGCATGGTAGCTCACACCTGTAATCCCAGCACTTTGGGAGGCCGAGGTGGGCACCTCATTTGAGGTCAGAAGTTCGAAACAAGCCTGGCTAACATAGTGGAACCCCATTTCTACTAAAAATACAAAAATGTAGCCAGGCGGGCGTGGTGGCACATGTCTGTAATCCCAGCTACTTGGAAGACTGAGGCAGGAGAATCACTTGAACCTGGGAGACAGAGGTTGCAGTGAGCCGAGATCGTGCCATTGCACTCCAGCTTGGGCAACAAGAGCAAGACTCTGTCCCAAACATGAAAAAAAAAAAAACCAATGATCCAATCTGGGACTGTTTTGGGTAATAGCGTCATGGTAGAAGGACTCTGATCAATGTCATTAATATGTACCAGATTTCCCCCGGACACGGGCACATCTGTTTGGCATCCACAGAGTAATAGTTATTGCCTGCTCTCTGCCCCTGATGGGAAGTTAACTCCCAAACCTCTCATTTCTCTATCCCATCACCTGGGGTAAGATAAAGCCGTAACGGACTGTGTGTATTTGTGAATTACGTTGTCTCCATGTAAGAACTTTTCTCCAAATCTTGGCTAGACCATTTTCTAATTCTAAATTCATGTTTCTCCAAGTCCTAAAATAGTTGAAAAGAAACACGGTCTAGAATAGTTTCCTCTATAGTCCATTAAATAGCATCAACATAAATTAAAATAGCATCAACTGGCTGCCTTCTTAGTCCTTTATTTATTTATTTATTTATTTATTTATTTTTTTAGATAGGATCTCACTCTGTCCCCCATGCTGGAGTACAGTGGCGGGATCATGACTCACTGCCGCCTCGAGCTCCCCAGGCTCAGGTGATCCTCCCACCTCAGCCTCCTGAGTAGCTGAGAACACAGGAGAAAGCCACCACACCCCGATAATTTTTGTATTTTTTGTAGAGACAGGGTTTCACCACGTTGGCCACACTGCTCTCAAACTCCTGGGCTCAAATGATCTGCCTGCCTCGGCCTCCCAAAGTGTTAGCATTACAGGCATGAGCCACCATGCCCAGCCAAAATGTGCCTTCTTTTAGAACAAATTTCAGTTTGTTCTAGAACCAACAAGTCATAAGAATATCCATAATTGCCGGGCGCGGTGGCTCAAGCCTGTAATCCCAGCACTTTGGGAGGCCGAGACGGGCGGATCACGAGGTCAGGAGATCAAGACCATCCTGGCTAACACGGTGAAACCCCGTCTCTACTAAAAATACAAAAAACTAGCCGGGCGAGGTGGCGGGCGCCTGTAGTCCCAGCTACTCGGGAGGCTGAGGCAGGAGAATGGCGTAAACCCAGGAGGCGGAGCTTGCAGTGAGCTGAGATCTGGCCACTGCACTCCAGCCTGGGCGACAGAGCGAGACTCCGCCTCAAAAAAAAAAAAAAAAAGAATATCCATAATCATGGTTGGAGTCTTAAGTTTTATGACTGCATCCTATTGGTCACCAGAAGAAAAGACATGATACATGTATTAATAGGTTTATTAATCTATGTAGCATTTCCTGAAAACTTTCTACATGCTACTATGTTGGCTCAAGATGTATAATAATAATGCCTTCATTGTCTCATTGAATCTTTTTTTTTTTTTTTGGAGAGGGAGTCTTGCTCCGTGGAGTACAGGCTGGAGTACAGTGGCACAGTTTCAGCTCACTGTAACCTCCACCTCCCAGGTTCAAGCAATTCTCCTGCCTCAGCCTCCCGAGTAGCTGGGATTACAGGCGCACGCCACCATGCCTGGCTAGTTTTTGTATTGTTTTAGTAGAGGCCGGGGGTGGGAGTGAGGGGGAAGGAGTTCACCATGTTGGCCAGGCTGGCCTTGACCTCCTGACCTCAGGTGATCCACTCACCTCAGCCTCCCAAAGTGCTGGGATTACAAGCATGAGCCACTGTGCCAGGCCCTCATGTAATCTTCATAGCAATCCTATGACGCTGTTATCGTCTCCAATTTACAGGAGAGGAATTTAGCCAACTTTTGCCTAAGGTCATAGAGTTAACAAGCCCAGTATGTGTCCAAGACGGGCAATGTCATCTTAGTTTTAAGAAATACAAACTGACCAAGTGCAGTGGCTCACGATTGAAATCCCAGCGCTCTGGGAGGCCGAGACAGGTGGATTGCTTGAGCCCAAGAGTCCGAGACCAGCCTGGACAACATGGTAAATATCATTTCTACAAAAATTAGATAAGCGTGGGACATGACAAGACCCTGTCTCAAAAAAAAAAAAGAAGAAGAAGAAGAAGAAGAAAGAAGTACAAACTGACCCAGGCACAGTGGCTCACACCTGTAAACCCAGTGGTTTTGGAGGCTAAGAAAGAAGGAGACTCCATCTCTAAAAAAATGGGGCGAGGGGTGGGGACTCTGAATTAAGGTAATTGATGACTGTTAGCTGGAAGAGGGAAAATTTGAGAGCTAATTTGAAGTTGAAATGAGGCAGGACCTGATGACAATGAATTGTATGTGGAAGACAAAGGAAAGACAGATCCAGAATCCTGGCTCACTCCCAAGTTTCTGGTAACGCCATTAAGTGACAATAGACCATTAAGTGGCAATAGAGAATTCAGGAGGGGGCCGGGCATGGTGGATCACGCCTGTAATCCCAGCACCTTGGGAGGCCAAGGAGGGTGGATCACGAGGTCAAGAGACGGAGACCATCCTGGCCAAAATGGTGAAACTCCGTCTCTACTGAAAATACAAAAATTGGCCAGGCGCGGTGGCTCAAGCCTGTAATCCCAGCACTTTGGGAGGCCGAGACGGGCGGATCATGAGGTCAGGAGATTGAGACCATCCTGGCTAACACGGTGAAACCCCGTCTCTACTAAAAATTACAAAAAACTAGCCGGGCGAGGCGGCGGGTGCCTGTAGTCCCAGCTACTCGGGAGGCTGAGGCAGGAGAATGGCGTGAACCCAGGAGGCGGAGCTTGCAGTGAGCCGAGATCTGGCCGCTGCACTCCAGCCTGGGTGACAGAGCAAGACTCCGTCTCAAAAAAAGAAAAAAAGAAAAAAAAAAAAAAGAAAATACAAAAATTAGCCGGGTGTGGTGGTGGGCGCCTGTAATCCCAACTACTCGGGAGGCTGAGGCAGGAGAATCGCTTGAATCTGGGAGGCAGAGGTTGCAGTGAGCCGAGGTGGCGCCACTGCACTCCAGCCTGGTGACAGAAAGAATTCAGGAGGGACAGTTAGTTAGGAAAGGAGTTCAAATTGAGATCTAAAGAGTATGCATTTAGAAATAATAGGTCTGCAGCACAGGAGAAAGATCTGGCTGTAACTACAGAGTCATCACTGGCAGTGAAAGGCATGAAAATGAATGGATTCACTTGGGGACAGCATATAGAGAAGGAAAAGGGCTGAGGGGCAATCCATAGTGACGACACACAGTTTAGTATGCGCCCAGTACTGGGCCACATAGACTTGGAACCCCGTCCCAGCTCTGCCACAACATGTGACCTTGGACAGTTTACTCTCTACACACAAGGACCGTCATAATTTCTACCTCATGGAGTGACTGAAAATCACATGAGAAAAGGCATCTGAAGAACCCAAAACCTGCTTGCCCCTAAGCAAATACTCAGTAAATGTTATCTCTACAAGAAAACACAGCAAAGATTTTACAAATGTATAAATATTAAGTGTAACTTTCATACCTAATAAGATATTTACCAAATAATAATAAACGTACTCTATTGAGCAAGCCAAGAACAGGGCTGGGTATTTTGCATTAGTCTCTTCAATCCAGGTAGCATTTCTCTGATTTAGTATTACGTTTATTATTCCATTTCACAGCGGAAGAGGTAGAGCATTGAAAGGGTAATTGACTTGCCCAAGGTCACACATTCATTGTATGCATGAAGGGGGATAGGATGAAGGCCTTCTGGCCTTGGCCCCGCAGAAAGCTAAGAAAAGATCCCTGTTCACACACTTTATGAACCCAATAGAAAACATCAATATGTATAAGAAAAATGTCATTGAGATTTGCCTCATCTTAAAAATAACAGATAAAATTACTGCCCCATAGTTATGATTGCCAAAGGTAACAAAATTAGAAAATAGACTTCTTGAAATTTTCCCCTGTAAATTTAAGACATTATTTGATGCTTACCTTGTCTCTTTACATAAAAGTAACAGAAAGATAAATTGTGAATGACTACAGTATATCTGGTATACTGTAATTATGTTCAGAAAATAGAAAAATGATAGATGTATGACTATCAAAAAAGGAATATATTATCTAAGTGTTTCACTTAACTCAGTTTACCTGCTCCCCATCAAATTTACAAGTGGTGCAATTCTGTGTTTCACTCAGTGCTTTTTATTTATTTTTCTCTCCCCTCCCCTCATGCAGTGCTTTTTAAACTAAAGAATATATTGCAACTCAATAAATACACATTTACAATCCCACATACACTTCTATTTTTTCTCAATGGCTTTATTACTTGAATGACTAGTAATGTAAGTTAAGGATTTTTTAATTGCTTCTTTTTCTTGCATATTTATTTGCATTCCTAAATTTACTTAACAAAAGGTTTTCTTATTTACATAGATCAATCTTGAGTGCAAAACCTATAGAATATACTTGCAAGTAGACAATGGCTCTGCAGGGTTAAGGTATTAGAGCCTAAGTACCTTTCATTGTTTAAAACATGGGCTAAGTGCTTCGTTTTAACCTAAATAGAGACCCCTTTTAGCACAAAGAGCCAAAGTGAGTCACCGGTCCCTGCCGCATCTTTGCACGATTACAATGAGGCATAAAACTCTGAAAACCTTTAAAGGTTTTTAAAAGCTTGCTGCCTCCACCCCGCCAAACCCCCACCCCCCCATCATCACTTCCCAAATCATCAGTGTCACTCACTGCTAACCTCATTGCAGCAACTGCAATTATTTTAACATGTACTAATTAGGTTTATTAGGTCTTGGAGTTTGGGCCAGGTCTTTCCTAAAGGGGCAGACAAGTCCAGTCTGTAGATTATTAACTAGCTGGGTCTATATGCCATAAAGTCCATTCTGACCTTTTTATTTTTTCATGAGACATTCATCAATGAATGGATTGATAGGACCACAAGGAAACGTGAGGCATTTGTGCGCAATACTTTTTTCTCTAAAAGAATGATTACCTGACAGATTCTATTGAATGCCAAATTCTACATCAAATTTTATTCTTAAACAGGTGCAGCTTAGTACAGTAGCTATAAAATAAACATTTTTATAAGTCCACAGAGAGAAAGCCTGAGAAACCATGGCATGAACTCAAGATTCACTGGTTACAACTCCCAGTTAATTTTCCAGGAAACATAGCCATGTATTCACACTCTACCTTAGTTTTCTGATGAAAATGGGAATGAAAGAGCTAATCTGATTCAATATTGGTGGGGGGAGGTAGGCAGGTTATTTTATACATTTCTGTAGTATTTGGGTTTGTATAATGAGCATATAGGAAAACAATGTTTTAAATTATTTTGAAAATTGACAAAATGTTGGCCATCATCATTTTTTTTTTCAGTGAAGAAAAAGGCATGCAGACAGAATGCAGGTTATTCTTTTTTTTTTTTTTTTTTTTTTTTTTTTGGGGGGGCTTTCTTTTCTTCTCTGGGGTGGAGTGGCCGGCTTTTAGTCCGTCCCTCGCAACTTTTTTTTTTTTTTTTTTTTTTTTTTTTTTTTTTTTTTTT
>NC_037676.1:72225974-72261226 GCF_003255815.1 Theropithecus gelada
CCCAAAGTTCTGGGTTTTCAGGCTTGAGCCCCCGCGCCCGGCCGACCCCTTCTTTTTTTTTTTTTTTTTTTTTTTTTTTTGAGACGGAGTCTCGCTCTGTTGCCTAGGCTGGAGTGCAGTGGCCGGATCTCAGCTCACTGCAAGCTCCGCCTCCCGGGTTCACGCCATTCTCCTGCCTCAGCCTCCCGAGTAGCTGGGACTACAGGCGCCCGCCACCTCGCCCGGCTAGTTTTTTGTATTTTTTTAGTAGAGACGGGGTTTCACCATGTTAGCCAGGATGGTCTCGATCTCCTGATCTCGTGATCCGCCCGTCTTGGCCTCCCAAAGTGCTGGGATTACAGGCTTGAGCCACCGCGCCCGGCCAGGTTATTCTTTCAATGTATCTATTCAGCCAAGATTGTCCTTACTGTTTGCCTCTTACAAAATTGTTCTGAGGCACAGCTTCCCAGATACCTAAGTTTTCATTTCATTCCCTGGCATCCCACTCCTCTGCCCTCCAAAATGTTATACTAGACAGAAAAATCCATTTTTGAATTCTTTTCTTGCACCATGTACAAAGCAGAATCTTAGAGACTCATCTCTGACATTAATGAATAAAAATTAAGTGTATAAGTCTCTTGAAAAAAAGACTAAAAAAGAAGCATCTTTGAAAACAGAACTTTAGTTTTATTACATTTTTCCTTTAATTCAGATTGCCTTTGCTTAGTTCTTGCAAGTTTAATTTACATCAAAATTTCCTGTTTGACTATTCATTATATTACCCAATATTTACACAAAGACTCGTTAGAAAGTACTGACAACATAGCTCAATTGTTGGCCAGGTGCGGTGGTTCACACCTGTAATCCCAGCACTTTGGGAGGCCGAGGCAGGCGGATCACGAGGTCAGGAGATCGAGACCATCCTGGCTAACACGGTGAAACCCCGTTTCTACTAAAAAATATAAAAAGCCGAGCGTGGTGGTGGGCGCCTGTAGTCCCAGCTACTTGGGAGGCTGAGGCAGGAGAAGCATGAACCCAGGAGGTGGAGCTTGCAGTGAGCTGAGATCAAGCCACTGCACTCCAGCCTGGGCCACAGAGCGAGACTCTGTCTCAAAAAAAAAAAAACATAGCTCAATTTGTGCTGTCAATTAACATGAATCTCTAATACTTTTTCGCCCTATGTAATGCATTCAAACTTTTCTGCCTAAAGATCTTGAAAAGAACATTTGCCCTTTCCCTTTCATTAAATTATTTTATTTTTGTACAGTTTGCACCCTTAACCCCATGAAGCAGTAATTAAAATTTGCATAAATTCTCCTTCTCTATTCCCCTTGCCCACCAACTAGAGCTGTGCATTCTAATGTTCTTCATAGGTCCTCAGCAGTGAAGGAAAATATTTATCTATAAATGCATGTGAGGTTACCACAAGCTCTCTTGATGAGATTTACATTCCAAGAAGCCAGACATCTTAGAAAGTACAATCAACATAACAATGCACTGAAACTGCAGGATTCCACAAATAAATTGCCGATAAATATTGGTAACCCGTTTTCACTCTGCACTGTTTTTCATGAAAGTTGTTTTAATTGCTTGCATACACACACACACAGAGAAGGCTATGCTAAAATAAATTAGTGTTTTGTCCCTTGCCAGAAGGAAGCTACGAAGCTAAAAGGTAATGAGTTTTATTAACTCTCATAATGTCTGCAAAGTAGCACAGCCTCAAAGTATTGGATCCTTTCTTAGTCACTCCCCAAAGACCTACTTACAGGAGTAAACGCATCGATACCTAATTGATCAGCAAAATAATGGCTGATGCACTCTGCTTCCAGTTACTAGCTTAGTTCTTGCACCATTCCCACAGCCTGTAATGAACCTACCAAAACACACACTGTACTGTGTCGGAGTCAGCAAGATCTGTTCCCAAAGTTTCCTCAGAGTTCATTTGTTTGGAATTAGAATAACTTTTTTCCATAGAAACTATGTTACAATAGTTGTGAAGTTCTCTGGCCAGGACACAAAAGCCTTCACACTCATTCTGCTAATTTGCAATAAAAAGAAAAAGGAAAAAAAAAAAAAAAAGACTAGAAAGCAAAATGAAATTAAACAAAACTGTAAAAATAAAAGGATTAGAAATTGGTGTATTCATCCGTAATTCCAATTCTTGAGAAAAGCAGATTGAATTAGAGACTGTTATGGGCTTGTTCAGGAGGTTTGCAGGGGGGCACGATTTGTTTTCTAGCAAGTGTCCTTTAGTTAGTGCATTTCATTGAGAAGGATAGCTCACCATTTCCTTGACGCTGACTAGCACTATTCTTATCATCTCAGTCGAGATGCCTAATCCCTTCACGGCTAGATAACTCACTTTCAAATGAAGCCACTGGACCAATCAGTGGTTCTCAGGGTGGGGTTCCCTGACCAACAACATCAGCATCACCTGGGATCTGGTTAGAAATGCAAATTCCCGGGCCCTACCCTAGACTTACTGAAACTGAAACTCCCAGGTGGGGCCCCTGTCATCTGGGTTTCCATAGGCCTCCAGGGTATTCTGAGACATGGAGAAGAACTGGATTAGGCCTCTGTTTCCAAAACTATCCTAGTGATTAAAAAAATAACCTGGGGCCGTGATTAAAAGGAAAGATTCCCGGAACCCATTCCCTGGAGTTACTGGGAGTCACTCAGCAGAGCCGCTCTGGGGTCCCGAGAGTAGGTATTTTAACCAGCAGCCCAGGTGCCTCTTCTCCTCTGGCAAGTTTAGGAAACTCTGCATGAGTTATCTCAAAAGTCTTCTTTCCAGAACAAAAGTGAGGTTGAGTGAGGATTAAACAGATTCCGTCTCCTCCTCTCCTTCAAAGCATGAGCTGGAGGACAGACGGAACCTGAGGCAGGCAAAAAGATTGTGTTTATATCTGTAAGGAAACCCTTGCCAGTAAAAGATGGAGACGGGAGGCATGGTTGGGCCAATGTCCCTGTGTGCAGAGATACAGGAAAGATGGAAAATCTACTTTGGTGACTATCTGAAATGGCCTCCAGGCAAGAGGGAGATAAAGAGGATAGTGTACAATTGACGACTTACCTTGGAAGATGTTCCTAAATTAGATGTTCACAGTTTAGAAGACTGGGTGTGTGCAGGGTTGAGTAATGCCAGTTGTAGGTACAGCTCCAGCATTCTATTGACATTAGATTGCCTTCCATCTTGACTCTGGAAACAGTGCCAGTGTCTAGGGGCCCACTTCGATGGGCAGGCAAAGAAGGCACCCTGGAAGTCCCTCAGTCTCTGCTAACAAATACCTGAAATTACACCCTTAAGATTCCAATAGCTCTTTTTTTTTTTTTTTTTTTTTTTTTTTTTCTGAGATGGCGTCTCTCACTGCCTCCCACGCTGGAGTGCAATGGCGTGATCTCGGCTTACTGCAACCTCCACCTCCCAAGTTCAAGCGATTCTCCTGCCTCAGCCTCCTGAGTAGCTGGGATTACAGACGTCTGCCAGCATTCCTGGCTAGTTTTTTGTATTTTTAATACAGACGGGGTTTCACTATGTTAGCCAGGCTGGTCTCGAACTCCTGACTTCATGATCTGCCCACCTCAGCCTCCTAAAGTACTGGGATTACAGGTGTGACCCACCGCACCCGGCCCAATAGCTTTTTAGTCTTGGATTTATTTTTCTTTTTAAAATTATTTTTATTTTATATATTTTAGGATATTGGACCTTTGGTATATCTTGGATTTCTTGAAGAATGCAAACATTAAGGCTTATTTATCTCAGGAACCCTGCTGCTGGTCCGGCCAGGTTCAGCCAGTTTTTGTAAGGGGAGGGCCTAGGGACTTAGGATGAGTGGTAGAATGTCTGTATTTTAGGTGGCTTAAGAGAGCCCTTAGGGCTATCTTGTTTGTTTAAAATGGATAGAGAACCAGGTTAGAGGGTATGAAGATAAATAATAAATGAGTGACGGCTCAAGACCACAATTAGGCCAAGGTTAATAAGATTCAATCCCAGTGGGCAAAGCTTCTCTCTTTGGAAGGAGACACTACATAATTGTATCTGGCTGATGTACCTGTTGGTATAGCTATCATTTTTTTTTAATCTAAATCAAAACCAAATCAAGAGTATAATCTTGATGAAATTTAAGAGCCTATTTGTGGCCAGGCATGGTGGTTCATGCCTGTAATCCCAGCAGTTTGGGAGGCCGAGACAGGCGGATCACTTGAGGCCAGGAGTTCAAGACCAGCCTGGCCACATGGCGAAACTCTGTCTCTACTAAAAATACAAAGTTAGCTGACATGGTGGCAGGTGCCTGTAGTCCCAGCTACTTGGGAGGCTGAGGCAGGAGAATCGTTTGAAGCTAGGAGGCAGAGATTGCAGTGAGCTGAGATTATGCCATTGCACTCCAGCCTGGGCAACAAGAGCAAAACTCAGTTTCAAAAAAAAAAAAGGAATCCTCAGGATTTTAATCTAAAAGTACTATATGGCTTCCTTCCAGTAGCGAAATTAATGTCATTTCTGAAGATTTAGCAAACACAAAAGATCCTAGCACAGAGTTTCTTGGCTGAAAATGCAATCATTTCCCATCTGGTCATTTGACTAAGTTAAGGTACAGTGGCCTTTAGAGCTGGAAATGAAGGTCAAGAGAGTTGACTTTTGGTTTTTGCCCAAGAAAATTCATTGCGCACGTTTTTATTTTTTATGTTTTATTTCTATTTATTTACTTATTTTTGAGACAGAGTCTCTGTCGCCCAGGCTGGAGTGCAGTGGTGCCATCTCGGCTCATTGCAACCTCTGCCCCCCAGGCTCAAGCAATCCTCCGATCTTAGCCTCCTGAGTAGCTGGGACTACAGGTGTGTGCCACCATTCCTGGCTAATTTTTTTTATTTTTTGTAGAGACAGGGTTTTACCATGTTGCCCAGACTGGTCTCAAACCCCTGACCACAAGTGATCCACCCACCTTGGCCTCGCACAGTGCTGGAATTACAGGCCTGAACCACCTTGCCCTGCCATGTTTTTGTTTGTTTGTTTGTTTGTTTGTTTGTTTATGAGAGGAGTCTCTCTCTGTCCTCCAGGCTGGTGTGCAGTGGCGCAGTCTCGGCTCACTGCAACCTCTGCCTCCTGGGTTCAAGCAATTCTCCTGTCTCAGCCTCCCCGTCCCAAGTAGCTGGGACTACAGGCACCTGCCACCATGCCCGGGTAATTTTTGTGTTTTTAGTAGAGACAGAGTTTCACCATATTGACTAAGCTGGTCTCGAACTCCTGACCTCAGGTGATCTACCCGCCTCAGCCTCCCAAAGTGCTAGGATTACAGGCGTGAGCCACTATGCCCAGCCACCACCACATTTTTAATTCCATAGAATAGATGATCACCAAGGTTCACCAAAGCAGAGAGGTTGGGTATTGTACAAATTTAAGACTAAGCTAGATCATTCAGAATAAAAGGAACCTTTACTTTCTCCCTTGGACTCAACCCCATTATTTCTTATGCTTTTCCTGCAGGCCAGTACAATACTTGGCCACTGAATTTAGTATTTTTGGCAAAGCACATAATAATAACCTATTGTTAGAAACTTCTAGCATCCAGGTAACACCTAATTACTTTGAAATTATTACAGTTATTATTAAATATGCTTAAAATCAAAGGTGGAAAATGTCAAAATCAAAAACTTTTTCCAGCATTCAACCTCTGGTGAGAAAAGAAAAAAAAAAAAAAAACTTCTCCAAGCAGCTAACTTTGCTTTAGTTGTTATATGGGGTGACTAGACAGCCCATACAAAACTGTTTCCTGCAAATCCGTATGGTATAGTACCTGAAAAGCAATTTACTTAGCAAACCTCATTACTCAATGAAATATGTTGAAGAGTCCAGAGGCGGTGGCTCATACCTGTAATCCCAGCACTTTGGGAGGCCGAGGTGGGCAGATCACTTGAGGTTTGGAGTTCAAAACCAGCCTGGCCAACATGGTGAAAGCCCATCTCTACCAAAAATACAAAAGTTAGGCATCGTGGCGGGCATCTGTAATCCTAGCTACTCAGGAGGCTGAGGCAAGAGAATTACTTGAACCCGAGAGGCGGAGGTTGCAGTGAGCTGAGATCATACCACTGCACTCCAGGCTGGGCAACACAGTGAGAGTCCGTCTCAAAAACAAAAAAGGAGGAAGGAAGGAAGAAAGATGCTGAAGAATGAGATGCTCTATCAAATAGTCTCATTAATGGTTATGTTCATTATATTTGGATTACTGTCAAATAATTGAAATATGATAATCTCCTAATACCAAAATTATGGTGACTCTAATATATTATTTCTGGGTGTGCTTCTGGGTCATGATTAAAAGTATTAATCGGGCCGGGCGCGGTGGCTCAAGCCTGTAATCCCAGCACTTTGGGAGGCCGAGACGGGTGGATCACGAGGTCAGAAGATCGAGACCATCCTGGCGAACACGGTGAAACCCCGTCTCTACTAAAAAATACAAAAAACTAGCCGGGCGAGATGGCGGGCGCCTGTAGTCCCAGTTACTTGGGAGGCTGAGGCAGGAGAATGGCGTAAACCCGGGAGGCGGAGCTTGCAGTGAGCTGAGATCCGGCCACTGCACTCCAGCCCGGGCGACAGAGCGAGACTCCGTCTCAAAAAAAAAAAAAAAAAAAAAAAAAAAAAAAAGTATTAATCATTGTTGTGTAACAGAAATAAACAGATGCAGTGGCTCAACAAAGACAAAAAAGTGCAATTTTATTTATTTATTTATTTTGAGATGGAGTTTCACTCTTGTCACTAATTTTGTTTTTGGTTTTGTTTTTGTTTTAAGACAGAATTTCACTCTTTTTTTTTTTTTGAGTCGGAGTATCTCTCCTGTTGCCCGGGCTGGAGTGCAATGGCACGATCTCGGCTCACTGCAACCTCCGCCTCCTGGGTTCAAGCGATTCTCCTGCCTCGGCCTCCCGAGTAGCATGTGCCACCACGCCTTGCTAATTTTGTGTTTTTAGTAGAGACAGGGTTTCTCCATGTTGGTCAGGTGGGTCTCAAACTGACCTCAGGTGATCCGCCTGCCTCGGTCTACCAAAGTGCTGGGATTATAGGCATGATCCACCGCACCTGGCAAAAAGTGCAATTTTTAAAATGGGCAAAGGACTTAAATATTTCTCCAAAGAAGATAACAGTTTCTCATCATCAGTCATTAGGTATATACTAATCAAAACCATGATATAGCACTTCATGCCCACTAGGAGGGTTATAATTTTTTTTTTTTTTTTGAGACAGAGTCTCACTCTATTGCCCAGGCTGAAATGCAAT
Source organism: Theropithecus gelada (assembly GCF_003255815.1). Lineage (NCBI taxonomy): Eukaryota > Metazoa > Chordata > Mammalia > Primates > Cercopithecidae > Theropithecus > Theropithecus gelada. Next base: position 72,233,227 of record NC_037676.1, read on the forward strand.
GGTGCCATCTTGACTCACTGCAACCTCTGCCTCCAGGGTTCAAGTGATTCTCCTGCCTCAGCCTCCTGAGTAGCTGGGATTACAGGCTCCCACCAGCATGCCCGGCTAATTTCTGTATTTTTAGGAGAGACGGGGTTTCATCGTGTTCACCAGGCTGGTTTCAAACTGTTGACCTCAGGTGATCCACCTGCCTTGGCCTCCCAAAGTGCTGGGATTACAGGCGTGAGCCACCACACCCGGTGTGGCTATAATTTTTAAAGTAGGAAATAACAAATGTTGGCAAATTTATTATTTGACCCCTCCCTCTTACATTGCTGGTGTGACTGTAAAATACTGCAGCCACTATGGAAAACAGTTTCTCTGTTTCTTAAAAAGCAATTATAGAATCATCACAGGACCCACCATTTCTACTTGAAACCCAAAATAATTGAAAGCAGGGATTCAAACAAATGCTTCTACACAAATATTCATAGCAGCACTATTCACAAGAGCTAAAAGATAGAAATAACCCAAATGTCCAACAGCGGATGAACAGTTACACAAAACATGGTATACACACAATGAGATATTACTCAGCCACAAAAAAGCATGAAGTAGACCAGGCACGGTAGCTCACACCTATAATCCCAGCACTTGGGAGGCCGAGGCGGGTGGATCACCTGAGCTCAGGAGTTCGAAACCAGCCTGACCAACATGGTGAAACCCTGTCTCTACTAAAAATTTAATTTAGCCAGGCATGGTGGCACATGCCTGTAATCCCAGCTACTCGGGAGGCTGAGGCAGGAGAATCGCTTGAACGTGGGAGGCAGAGGTTGCAGTGAGCCAATATCATGCCATTATACTCCAGTCTGGGCAACAAGAGCAAAACTCCATTAAAAAGAAAAAAAGAAACAAAGACAGAAAGGAAAAAAAAAAAAAAATGAAGTACTAATACATGAATGTGGATGAGCCACAAAACATGCTTGAGCCCAGGAGCTCAAGACCAGCCTGGGCAACATGATGAGATCCCCATCTTAGTAAAAACTCTTTTTAATTTTATTTTATTTTTTAAACAAGAAGTTTATTTAAACAACAAGATGCTTGACTTGAAGGGAAAACTATATAGGATTCTTTTTTGTTTTAGAGTAATTTATCCCTACTTAAAGACATATTGCCCTGCATGTAACAGCTACGTACAGAAAAGTTACAAAATTGTCCTTGGTTTTACAATGATAAATGAAAAACATTAAAATTCTCCAATTGAACAAGGTATGCAAGGATTTTTATTTTTATTTTTTTATTTTTATCTTTGTTAAAACAGTGAGAGCAAAATAACTTACTGGAATACCAAGAGCTGAATGAGCATGCCACTAATGGAGAAAGGGGGTATTTTCACAGAATCAGTATTTTTCCCATTCCGTCTCCACTTGATGTCAATCAAAACATACCATTGGCTGCTTAGTTACAAAAAAAAAAATGCAATATGCTTGTGCACGTATACCAGTTACTTTATGTACAATAAGTGAGTGGGGAAGGGGGAAATGAAAGAATAGAAAAAACTATACTGTAGTAGTCAGGATATGGTGGAACCAAATTGCAGTTTTCTAATTGAGAACGTAATCTTGGTCTTTAAAGAACAGAGTTCTGGAGAAAAGAAGCAGGTTCCCTTTTCAGTAGACATCTCCCGTCTGCTGTTGGAACACATCAATTGTATCTTCAGCCTCCATTTCCAGCTGTGCAGGTGTGTCTGTTTCATTGATTGGTTGCCCGTCGAATTGTTTTTTTTTTTTTTTTTTTTTTGAGACGGAGTCTTGCTCTGTCGCCCAGGCTGGAGTGCAGTGGCCGGATCTCAGCTCACTGCAAGCTCCGCCTCCCGGGTTCACGCCATTCTCCTGCCTCAGCCTCCCGAGTAGCTGGGACTACAGGCGTCCGCCACATCGCCCGGCCAGTTTTTTGTTATTTTTTAGTAGGGACGGGGTTTCACCATGTTAGCCAGGATGGTCTCGATCTCCTGACCTCGTGATCCACCCGTCTCGGCCTCCCAAAGTGCTGGGATTACAGGCTTGAGCCACCGCGCCCGGCCTGCCCGTCGAATTGTAATCTAATCTGCCTCATTGACCATCCCTGTCTTTCACAATAGGCTTTCAGTAGTTTACTGATTGGTGTATGCCTCTTAATCTTAAACTGCATCACAGAACCATCCTGCCCTGCCACTGTCAAATTAATATGATCGTGGTTCTCAGCCTTGACTCCTTCCTTGGGCTTTTCGTTGGCCATGGCGAGTGTCAGAGTCTCCTCAGCTGCCGCTTCACAAAAGAGGTACCAGGTTTGCATCGAACAAGCAAACTCTTTTTTAAAAAAAAAAAATAATAGGCCGGGCGCGGTGGCTCATGCCTGTAATCCCAGCACTTTGGGAGGCTGAGCGGGTCACAAGGTCAGGAGTTCGAGACCAGCCTGGCTAATATGGTGAAACCCCATCTCTACTAACAATACAAAAATTAGCCGGGCGTGGTGGTGCATGCCTGTTATCCCAGCTACTCAGGAGGCTGAGGCAGGAGAACTGCTTGACCCCAGGAGGCGGAGGTTGCAGTGAGCCGAAATTGCACCACTGTACTCCAGCCTAGGTGACCCAGTGAGACTCCGTCTCAAAAAAAAAAAATTATTATTATTGTTTTATATATATATATATATATAACAAATATATATATATATTTTTTGAGACAGGATCTCACTCTGTTGCCGAGGCTGGAGTGCAGTGGCGTGATCTCAGCTCACTGCAACCTCTGCTTCCCAGGTTCAAGTGATTCTCCTGCTTCAGCCTCCCAAGTAGCTGAGATTACAGGCTCCCACCACCACACCTGACCAATTTTTGTATTTTTAGTAGAGATGGAGTTTCACCATGTTGGCCCGGCTGGTATCGAGCTCCTGATCACAGGTGATCTGCTCACCTCAGCTTCCTAAAGTCCTGGGATTACAGGCGTGAGTCACCATGTCCGGCTATAAAAACAATTTTTAAAAAGAAAGGAAGGAAGGAAGGAAGGAAGGGAGGGAAGAAGGGAAAGATCTCTCTATGTTGACCAGACTGGTCTCAAATTCCTGGGCTCGAACAATCTACCCACCTCGACCTCCCAAAGTGCTGGAATTATAGGCCTGAGTCACCACGCCAGTCAAAAAGCTATCTACTTTGGTCAAAAAGCCATCTACTTAGGGAATGTTTTGAAATAAATGGAGACCTTCAATTCTGCCCTCATAGTCAACATTTTATCTGTCAGCCAGACCTTCAGAGAATGACAAATGTAGACCACATCATTTTGTGCCCGTTCATTGGTGTTATGCCATCAGCCTATGTTCAGAGATGTTCCAAGGAGCTCCACCATACACCATGGTGCCTATAGTTAATAACAATATAATGTATTCTTGAAAAATGCTAACAGAGTGGACATTATGCATTCTTACCACAAAAATGATAGCTATGTGAGGTAATGCTATGTTAATTAGCTAGATCTAGTCATTCCACAATGTATATATACAGAACGTCATGTTACATATGATAAGTACAATTTTATCTGTCAATTTAAACAATAAAATAAATTTTTTTTTTTTTTTTTTTTTTGAGACGGAGTCTTGCTCTGTCGCCCAGGCTGGAGTGCAGTGGCCGGATCTCAGCTCACTGCAAGCTCCGCCTCCCGGGTTCACGCCATTCTCCTGCCTCAGCCTCCCGAGTAGCTGGGACTACAGGCGCCCGCCACCTCGCCCGGCTAGTTTTTTGTATTTTTTTAGTAGAGACGGGGTTTCACCGTGTTAGCCAGGATGGTCTCGATCTCCTGACCTCGTGATCCGCCCGTCTCGGCCTCCCAAAGTGCTGGGATTACAGGCTTGAGCCACCGCACCCGGCCCTAATAAAATTTTTAAAGGAACTCTAAAAATCTATTTTATTTGTCTACAGTGACCTTTGAATTTCCTGAAGGAAAGGCATTGGAGTAGAAGGAAGAGCTGTGTGTGAAAGCCTAAGGAGGAGCTGCCTGATTGTTAAAGGGTAGCAAGAAGCCCAGGCATGGCGGTCCATGTCTATATTCCTAGCACTTTGGGAGGCCAAGATGGGAGGATCACTTGAGCTCAGGAGCTTGAGACCACCCTAGGTAACATAGTGAGACCTCGTCTCTACAAAAAATGGTTTGCTTTGGTTTTTTCAAGACAGAGTCTCGCTCTTTCGCCCAGGCTGGAGTGCAGTGGCGTGATCCCTGCTTTCTGCAACCTCCGCCTCCCAGGTTCAAGGGATTCTGGTGCCTCAGCCTCCTGAGTAGCTGGGATTACAGGCGTGTGCCACCATGCCCAGCTCATTTTTTGTATTTTAAGTAGAGACAGGGTTTCACCATGTTGGCCAGGCTGTTCTCGAACTCGCGTCCTCCTGTGATCCACCTTGGCCTTCCAAAGTGCTGGGATTACAGGCATGAGCCACCATGCCCAGCTACAAAAAATGTTTAAAACTAGTTGGGTGTGGTAGTGCATACCTGTAGTCCCAGCTACTTGGAACGCTAAGGAAGGAGGATTGTTTGAGCCCAGGAGTTTGAGACTACAGTGAGTTATGAGTGTGCCACTGCACTCCAGCCTGGGTGACAGAGCAAAACCTTGTTCAAAAAGAGATAAATATATAAATTAATCATAATAAAACTAAAAAGAGTACTCTGAGCAGTGGTGGTGCCACAGTTGGGATACCTAGCTACTCAGGAGGCTGAGACAGGAAGATCACTTGAACACAGGAGTTGAGTTCATTACTTCGGGCAACATTGAGAGACCTCATCTCAAATAAATAAATAAACTAGAATGATGACTGATAACCTGCAGCCACCTGCCCAGAAAATCAATCCCTTTTCTACAATTAAAAGCACAGGAGGCCGGGTGTGGTGGCTCACGCCTGTAATCCCAGCACTTTGGGAGGCTGAGACGGGCAGATCACAAGGTCAGGAGATCGAGACCATCCTGGCGAACACGGTGAAACCCCGTCTCTACTAAAAATACAAAAAATTAGCCGGCGCGGTGGCAGGCGCCTGTAGTCCCAGCTACTCGGGAGGCTGAGGCAGGAGAATGGCATGAACCCGGCAGGCGGAGCTTGCAGTGAGTCAAGATCGCACCACTGCACTTCAGCCTGGGCGACAGAGCGAGACTCTGTCTCAAAAAAAAAAAAAAAAAAAAAGAAGAGATGGAGTTTCTCCATGTTGGTCAGGCTAGTCTCGAACTCCTGACCTCAGATCCCCCTGCCTTGGCCTCCCAAAGTGCTGGGATTACAGGCATGAGCCACTGCGCCCGGCCCTCTCCCTTTTTATTTTTATTTTTCAGAGACATCATCTTGTGCCGTCACCCAGGCTGGCATGCAGTGGTGTGAACCCAGCTCACCGCAGCCTTGACTTCCTGGGCTGGACCAATCCTCCTGCCTCAGCCCCACAAATACCTGGGACTCCAGGCCTGCGCTTCCATGCTCGGCTAATTTTTGCATTTTTGTAGAGACAGGGTTTCACCACGTTGCCCAGGCTGGTCTCCAACTCCTGAGCCCAGGCAATCGGCCCACCTCAGCCTCCCAAACTGTTGGGATTACAGGCGTGAACCTTGGTGCCCGGCTTCTCTCCTTTTCCTATAAGGACACCAGTCATATTGGAATAGAGGCCTGCCTTACTCCGCTATGACTTCATCTTAACTGATTACATCTGCAACAACTCTATTTCCAAATAAGTTCACATTCCGCAGTACTGAGGATTAAGACTTTATTGTATCTTTTTTTTTTTTTTCTTTTTGAGACGGCGTCTCATGCTATCACCCAGGCTGGAGTGCAGTGGCAAGATCTTGGCTCATTGCAACCTCGGCCTCCCAGGTTCAAGCAATTCTTCTGCCTCAGTCTCCCAAGTAGCTGGGACTACAGGCATGTGCCACTACGCCTGGCTAATATTTTGTATTTTTAGTAGAGACGGGGTTTCACCATGTTAGCAGGATGGTCTCCATCTCCTGACCTTGTGATCTGCCCACCTTGGCCTCCCAAAGTGCTGGGATTACAGGCGTGAGCCACCAAGCCTGGCCTTAATTTTTGTTTGTTTGTTTGTTTTAGTACAGATGGGATTTCCCCGTGTTGGCCAGGCTGGTCTGGAACTCCTGACCTCAGGTGATCTACTGGCCTCGGCCTCCCAAAGTGCTGAAATTACAGGCATGAGCCACCGTGTCCAGTCAAAAGCTGTTTTAAAATTGTCTTTCTCCCTAATTACTGGTTCATCTGAAGCATCATATGAAAAGTGTTTTCTGTTGAATGTGACACTCTTTAAATTTAATTTCTATTTCTTTCTTTCTTTTTTTTTTGACAGAGTTTTGCTCTTGTTGCCCAGCTGGAGTGCAGTGGTGCTATCTCAGCTAACTGCAACCTCTGCCTCCCGGGTTCAAGCGATTCTCCTGTCTCAGCCCCCCACCAAGTAGCTGGGATTACAGGCACATGCCACAGACCCCACGCCCGGCTAGTTTTTGTATTTTTAGTAGAGACTTGGTCTCATCATATTGGTCAGCCTGGTCTCAAACTCCTGACCTCAGGTGATCCGCCAGCCCCAAAGTGCTGGGATTACAGGCGTGAGCCACCGCGCCTGGCCTTTAATTTCTATTTCTAAGCCTGTGGATATTAACTTTTGCAACGCTGCAGCAGTTTTCAAAACCAGACAGTCTAAACTCATTGCAGAAGTCCAGTAAACCCTGATGTGCTTGATGGCAATGTCCACGTGGACGCTTCTGTTTTGTAGTGATTTACTGACAACGTTTGCCCAGTATGAACCAACAGGCGGGCTAGGCGCTGCAAGGACAGACTCCAAAGACAAATGCGCACAGCCGTCCTCCCGCCCGCCGCCCTTCGGCTGTTACTGTGGCCACAGCTGCTCCGAGGTCTATCCCAGCCCCTCCGCCCAGGCGAGGCCTGCGCGTGCGCACTGTGCACCTGAAGAATGGCTCAGGCGCCTGCCCTGCCCGCGTTGCCCGGAGTCCCCCACCCTGCTGCTGGTTTATCACTCCCGCTCATGCTTATACTCCTTTGTACCATGGGATTTTACTTACAAAACAAGTTCAACGATAAAAGAATTACGAATTTTAAGAGTGAAGGGGCCTGGCGCGGTGGCTCACGCCTATAATCCCAATACTCTGTGAGGCGGGGCGGGGGGGAGGGAGAGGGGAGGGCAGGGGAGGGTAGGGGAGGAACAGCAACAGCAGCAGAGCATTGAACCAGGCGCAAAGGTCTTTCTTAGAGAGAGCTGTCACACTCCCATACAGTTACTTACATAAACTACTTCTATTTCCAGAGGAGCAGGCAAGGCAGTTCTAGCAGCCTCATCTCTAGTCTTGCATCTGTGGAGTCAGCTGGACAACATAATGCTTGTATCCAGGCTTCATTCCAGAAACATGTTTCAATATAAACTGGTCTTAAGATGAAACAAAAGGGAACTGGGTACCTGTGTCCTTAAAGGTTATGGAGATTTAGCCACTTGTTGGATGAGTTCCCTTGGGCAAGTCCCTTAACCCCTCTAGGCCTTGGTTCCTTCATTTGTAAAAGAATATAGCATTGTACCAATGTTAATTTTTTGACTTGGATCATTGAAACTTGGCTATGTAAAATGTTAACATACAGGAAAGCCAGGTTGTGGGAATTGTGTATAGTACTGCATTTTTGCAGCTTCTCTGTTTCAGCGGCAGATGACTTGGAAAACAAGGAGTGCCTCCCATCTTGTATTAGGTTTAGAATGCACTGGCACTGATAAGTCCTGACTTCTACTCAAGGTTTTGTTGTAAACTAATGTGTCCTGCTGGGATACACTGCTTAAGTTCTAATCCCTTACCTTAGAAAACTGTGGATATTGAATTAGATTTTTTATTTTATTTTATTTTTTTGAGACGGAGTCTCACTGTGTCACCCAGCCTGGAGTGCAGTGGCGCAATCTCAGCTCACTGCAATCTGCGCCCCCTGGGCTCAAGCGATTCTCCTGCCTCAGCCTCCTGGGAAACTGGGATTACAGATGCCCGCCACCACGCCCAGCTAATTTTTTTTTTTTTTTTTTTTTTTTTAGTAGAGATGGGGTTTCACCATGTTGGCCAGGCTGGTCTTAAACTCCCGACCTCAGGTGATCCACCCGCCTTGGCTTCCCAAAGTGCTGGGATTACAGGCGTGAACCACTGAGTCCAGCCTAGCTTTTTTTTTTTTTAAATTAGATTCTTAATGTGCTTTCTACTCTTAAAATGTAAGACCAATTAAAGGGTCTCTGGGTTCTCCTTTGTCTCCTTAGCTCTTTCTATTCTATTTTGATTCTTTCTTTTTTTTTTTTTTTTTTTTCTGAGATAGAGTCTTGTTCTTGTTGCCCAGGCTGGAGTGTAATGGTGCAATCTCAGCTCACTGCAACCTCCACTTCCTACGTTCGAGTGATTCTCCTGCCTCAGCCTCCAGAGTAGCTGGGATTACAGGCGCGTGCCACCACCCCCAGCTAATTTTTGTATTTTTAGTAGAGACGGGGTTTCTCCATGTCGGCCAGGCTGGTCTCAAACTTTCGACCTTAGGTGATCCACCCGCCTCGGACTCCCAAAGTGCTGGGATTACAGGGGTGAGCCACTGTGCCTGGCCTTGATTTTTTCTTTTAATTTACGCTTCCAGCCCTCCTTAGCTATCTTGTTCTCTTATTTTGTATCCACTCAGTACATGCTGAGCTCATCCAGAGTTAGTACTTAGCAGTATCCATGAGTACTTCCCTTAGGAAAGAGCCCGTTTCTAGCCTATCCAGTTGGAAGAAGGTGCCTGTCACCCAGAGCTCTGCCCCAGCCATTTTTAGCTAAACTGGTGTCTCTCAATTTTGACTGCATGTTGAAATCACTTAGGAAGATTTTAAACCTGCTGGTGGGCCAGTCCCATCCCCCAGAGAGTCTGATTTGATAGATCTGCATGTGAATAGGCCAGACTCCCACTTTTTTCTTTTTTAAGAGACAGGGTCAGGCTGGGTGCGGTGGCTCATGCCTGTAATCCCAGCACTTTGGGAGGCCGAGGCAGGTGGATCATGAGGTGAAGAGATGGAGACGATCGTGGCCAACATGGTGAAACTTTACCTCTACTAAAAATACAAAAATTAGCTGGACGTGGTAGCGTGTGCCTGTAGTCCCAGCTACTCGGAAGGCTGAGGCAAGAGAATCACCTGAACCCAGGAGGCGGAGGTTGCAGTGAGCCGAGATCGTGCCACTGCACTCCAGGCTGGGTGACAGAGCGAGACTCCATCTCAAGAAAAAAAAGAGAGACAGTATTTGTATTTTTACAAATGCCCAGGCTGGAGTGCAGTGATGCGATCATGGCTGACTGCAGCATCAAACTTCTGGGCTCAAGCGACCCTCCCGCCTCAGCTTCCCAAGTAGCTAGAATGACAGACCACCGTGCCTGGTTGATTTCATTTTTTGTAGAGATGGGATCTCACTTTTTTGCCCAGGCTGGTTGTGAACTTTTGGGGCTCAAGTAATCCTCCTGCCTCAGCCTCCCAAAACGCTGGGATTACAGCCTCCCAAAATGTGAGCCATGGCATCCAAGCAAAAAAAAATCTTAAAAACTGTTTTATTGTGATATAATTCACTCAAATATTACACAATGCACCTGTTTAAACAATTCAATGATTTTTAGTATAGTCATAGAGTTGTCACGGAACTAAAATTTTAATTTTTGTTATATGGGGTACAAAATGTGAAAGAACCAATAATTTCCATTTGATTATGATAAGTTTTTTTTTTTTTTTTTTTTTTTTTGAGGCGGAGTCTCGCTCTGTCACCCAGGCTGGAGTGCAATGGCCGGATCTCAGCTCACTGCAAGCTCCGCCTGCCGGGTTTACGCCATTCTCCTGCCTCAGCCTCCCGAGTAGCTGGGACCACAGGCGCCTGCCACCTCGCCCGGCTAGGTTTTTTTTGTATTTTTTAGTAGAGACGGGGTTTCACCGTGTTAACCAGGATGGTCTCGATCTCCTGACCTCATGATCCGCCCGTCTCGGCCTCCCAAAGTGCTGGGATTACAGGCTTGAGCCACCGCGCCCGGCCCTGATTATGATAAGTTTTTCAGATTTTTTTCTCTAGTCCTGTTATCCTGTACAAGTCTGGTTGAAGGAATGAAGGTAATTACCAGTGATAAACTTATCTTTAATGAAAAGAAGTGTCATTAACGAGAAAAAAAAAAAAACAGTTTTCTCTCAATGCTCATTCATCTTCCCTGAAAGGACAGAACACTTCTAAATGCTGATGATTCGTTCCAAAATTTATATGCTCTGCTTTATATACTCTTTGATTAATCCATAACAATCAATTACCATTGCTTGCTTTATTATTAGGTTTCCCCAGCACCATTACACTCCTGACTAATGAAAATACTAAGAAGAATCTATTAGTAGCATGCACAATATCATTCTAGCTAATGCTGAATCGCTAATTGCCTTCAAAATTTGAAGGCATGGTCTTATAATGTATGGGACCTCTGCGATACATAATGAGCCCATATAAAGTACTTAGAAAAGGGCATAGCACAAAGTAAATGTTCAGTGAATAGTGTGATTGCATCATCAAAACCAGGACACTTTCAAGAGTAGAAGGGACATTGGATATAATTGCTGATTATCTTACACAGCATCTATTTTGCATAATTAAATGATAATACAAACAAATAGTGATTTTAAACAGTTTATAATTAAACCATGGAAAGAAATCTCACATAAGTTGTTTAATTTTTTTCATTAGAATAAAGGCAACTGCTGGGCGTGATAGCTCATGCCTGTAGTCTGGGAGGCCAAAGCAGGCAGATCCCTTGAGCCCAGGAGTTGGAGACCAGCCGGGACAACATCGCAAAATCTTGTCTCTACAAAACAGACAAAAATTTACCAAGTGTGGTGGTGTGCCTGCAGTTCCAGCTGCTTGGGAGGCTGAGAGGGGAGGATCGCTTGAGCCCAGGAGGTTGAGGCTGCAGTAAGCCATGTTTGAGCCACTGCACTCCAGCCTGGACAACTGAGCAAGACCCTGTCTCAAAACAAAACAAAACAAAACAAAACAAACAAACAAAAAGAATTAAGGTACCTATAAATTAATAGACTAAAGATTGTCATTTTGGGTTGCCGCTTTTGAATCACTCTATACCCCTCCTGCCCTGATGAACCCATGATAGCTATTAGTTTTAAACAACCAAAGCTGGGCTTGGTGGCTCACACCTGTAATCCCTGTGCTTTGGGAGGCCAAGGCAGGCAGATCATTTGAGGTCAGGAGTTTCAGACCAGCCTGGCCATCATGACGAAACCCCATCTCTACTAAAAATATAAAAATTAGCCAGACGTGTTGGTGCATGCCTGTAATCCCAGCTAGTCAGAAGGCTGAGGCAGGAGAATCGCTTGAATTCGGGAGATGGAGTCTGCAGTGAGCCAAGATCACACCACATCATTCCAGCCTGGGCAACAGAGCAAGACTCTGTGTCAATAAATTAATAAATAAATAAACAGCCAAAATAATAGATGTCTGTGAACCTGGTTAGTTCTTCTGGAGTCATACATTCAAGTACCAGTTGGTCTGCAGAAATGCCATGCTCTTATACATTTGGGTTTCTGGCACAATTCATCTATCACTTTTTGACATGTGGTCAATTTTCTGATAATTGAAGTTTAAGAGGAATTTGTAGAAAACTCAAGGTGTAAGGAAATAACACACAAATGAATTTTCTTTTTTTTTTTTTTTTTTTGAGACTGAGTCTGGCTCTGTCGCCCAGGCTGGAGTGCAGTGGCCGGATCTCAGCTCACTGCAAGCTCCGCCTCCCGGGTTCACGCCATTCTCCTGCCTCAGCCTCCGAGTAGCTGGGACTACAGGCGCCCACCACCACGCCCGGCTAGTTTTTTTTCGTATTTTTAATAGAGACGGGGTTTCACCATGTTAGCCAGGATGGTCTCGATCTCCTGACCTCGTGATCCGCCCGCCTCGGCCTCCCAAAGTGCTGGGATTACAGGCTTGAGCCACCGCGCCCGGCCACTAGAAATAATTTAACTGTGTGCTTACAATAGGTAATTTTTATTTATTTATTTATTTATTTATTTATTTATTTATTTATTTTTAGATGGAGTTTCACTCTTGTCACCCAGGCTGGCGTGCAATGGCGCAATCTCGGCTCACTGCCACCTCTGCCTACTGAGTTCCAGTGATTCCCCTGCCTCAGCCTCCTGAGTAGCTGGGATTACAGGCACCTGCCACCATGCCTGACTAATTTTGTATTTTTAGTAGAAATGGGGTTTCACCATGTTGGCCAGGCTCATCATGAACCCCTGACCTCAGGTGATTCACCTACCTCAGCTTCCCAAAGTGCTGGGATTATGGGGGTGAGCCACCATGCCTGGCTACAATAGGTGAATTTTATAGTGCATAAATTATATTTCAGTAAGACTATTTTTATGTTATTTATGTATGTATGTATTATTATTATTTTTGAGATAGAGTCTCGCTCTGTTACCAAGCTGGAGTGCCTCTTGGCTCACTGCAACCTCCACCTCCCAGGTTCAAGCTATTCTCCTGCCTCAGCCTCCCGAGTAGCTGGGACTACAGGCGCACCCCACCATGCCCGGCTAATTTTTGTGTTTTTAGTAGAGACCAGGTTTCACTATGTTCGCCAGGATGGTCTCCATCTCTTGACCTTGTGACCCGCCCTCCTCGGCCTCCCAAAGTGCTGGGATTACAGGTGGGAGCCACTGCGCTTGGCCCAGGGAGACTATTTTTAAAATGTACTGCCCACTTCCCTGCCCTTTTAAGAGAATATATTAAACATAATTGAACCTTTTTCTTCAGGGTCATCGGCATAAATATGTTGTATTTTCAGTATAGTAAAGTGATTCAGTGATAGTTGGGTGATTCCTCAGCAAATTACAGAACCTCCAAAGCTTCAGCTTCCTCATTTGTAAAATGAAGATAAGCGTTTCTAGTACATAGGGTTAGTAGGAGAATTACAACGAAACATGTATAACACTGAGAAGAGAGGTAAAGAAAACTCGGTAACAGTAGCTGATAGATGCTCATGATGACCTACCATGATTCAGATTGCAGAAGGGAGAAAAGGGAGAAAGAGATAGGGAACGCCAAAAAATCCAAGATGGTAAAATCAAAAACAACTCTCTGAGGCATGTCAGTTTATGTTCCCCACGATCTTCCTGGCTTTCCTGGTTTCATAACTATTTACAAATCGTTTATGCACTGGGTGTTTATCAAAAACCTGTGATGTGCCAGGCACTTTTTTTTTTTTTTTTTTTTTTTTTTTTTGAGACGGAGTCTCGCTCTGTCGCCCAGGCGGGAGTGCAGTGGCGGGATCTCAGCTCACTGCAAGCTCCGCCTCCCGGGCTTACGCCATTCTCCTGCCTCAGCCTCCCGGGTAGCTGGGACTACAGGCGCCCGCCACCTCGCCCGGCTAGTTTTTTGTATTTTTTAGTAGAGACGGGGTTTCACCGTGTTAGCCAGGATGGTCTCGATCTCCTGACCTCGTGATCCGCCCGTCTCGGCCTCCCAAAGTGCTGGGATTACAGGCTTGAGCCACCGCGCCCGGCCAGGCACTTTTCTTTACAGTATCTCTTTTTAATCCTTGTAGCAACCCTGTGTGATCAGCGACTTTACCCATGAGGACTCCAGGTTTGAAGACAAGTCCTGCCTCTAGTAAGTGATACTATCACTTACTAGAGATGATCCACTTACTAGATATGATCAACATATTTATGATCAATTCCGAGTTTGCCTGACTCCAAAACTCACATTTTCCATTATAACAATAGAGTAAGAATAGTGACAGTGGCTAATGAACCTGCAAAAGGGACTTTTATTTTAGTAGAGATGGGGTTTCACTAGGTTGCCTAAGCTGGTCTCAAGCTCCAGGGTTCAAGGGACTCCTCTTGCTTTTTCCTCCCAAAGTCCTGGGATTACGTACAGGCCTGGGCCACTGTGCCCAGCCAAGGGGACGTTTTTGAATCAATACTTTCATTTTACTAGAAAGGGGCCAGGTGTGGTGGCTTACACCTGTAATCACAGCACTTTGGAAGGCTGAAGTGGGAGAATCACTTGAACCCAGGAGGCTGAGACTACAGTCAGCCATGTTTGTACCACTGCACTCCAGCTTGGGCAGCAGAGCAAGACCTTGTCAAAAAAGAAAAGAAAAAAAGAAAGAGAGAGAGAGACAGAGAGAGGAAGGAAGGAAGGAAGGAAGGAAGGAAGGAAGGAAGGAAGGAAGGAAGGGAGGAAGGAAGGAAGGAAGGAAGGAAGGAAGGAAGGAAGGAAGGAAGGAAGGAAGGAAGGAAGGAAGGAGAGAGAAGAAAAGAAAGGAAAGAAAAGGAAAGGAAAAGAAAGGAAAGGAGAGGGAGAAAGAGAGAGGAAGGAAGGAAGGGAGGGAGGGAGGGAGGGAGAGAGGGAGGAAGGGAGGGAGGAGAAGAGAGAGGAAAGAAGAAAAGAAAGGAAAGAAAAAAGGAAAGAAAGACCCGGGCGTAGTGGCTCACGCCTGTAATCCCAGCACTTTGGGAGGCCAAGGCGGGCAGATCACAAGGTCAGGAGATCAAAACCATCCTGGCTAACACGGTGAAACCCCATCTCTACTAAAAAATACAAAAAATTAGCCGGGTGTGGTGATGGGCGCCTGTAGTCCCAGCTACTCCAGAGTCTGAGGCAGGAGAATGGGGTGAACCCGGGAGGCGGAGCTTGCAGTGAGCCCGGATCGTGCCACTGCACTCGTCTGGGTGACAGAGCGAGACTCCGTCTCAAAAAAAAAAAAAGGAGAAGGAAAGAAAGAGAGAGAGAGAAGGAAGGAAGGAGAAAGAAAGGAAAAATAATAATAAATGTAAAAACCAATAATTTTACTAAAAAGGCCAATGATAGAGCAATATAGTGGTTTAGAGAAAATCCCACTAAGATGAAGGGCCTGGAAAAGATTCTGCTCCTTCTCTGCTTCTTCTTCTTCCTTTTTTTTTTTTTTTGTTTTTTTCCAAGATAGGGTCTCACTCTGTCACCCAGGCTGGAGTGCAGTGGTACAATCTTGGCTCACTGCAACTTCTGCCTCCCAGGTTCAAGTGAGCCTCCTGCTCATTTCTTGTGAAATTTCCACCAGAGCACACCTTGGGGTCAATAATTCTCAAAATTTCCAGGTGATAGAATTCTTGGACAAAGAGGTCCTCATTATGAACAGCCATGAAAAAACTAACATAAAAAAGATAATAGATGTTGTGCTAAATTAAATAGTATTACATATTACACACTAACTAGCAAGCACCATTTCTAATAAAAATGTGTGGAAGAAAAATAAATTTTAAGCAATTAGTGAACTTTTTTTACAAGTTGGTGAATCTTATTGTTCAAGAGCATATTGGAAGTTCTTTGTATTTCCTTTTTTTTTTTTTGAGACAGAGTCTGACTCTGTCACCCAGGCTGGAGTGCAGTGGCATGATCTCAGCTAACTGTAACCTCCACCTCCCAGGTTCAAACGATTCTCCTGCCTCAGCCTCCCAAGTAGCTGGGACTACAGGCGCCCACCACCACGCCCAGCTAACTTTTGTATTTTTAGTAGAGACAGGGTTTCACCATATCGGTCAGGCTAGTCTCGAACTCCTGACCTCCGGTGATCTGCCCGCCTTGGCCTCCCAAAGTTCTGGGATTACAGGCGTGAGCCACCACGCCCAGCCTAGTTCTTTGTACTTTTCTTGACATTTTTCTCCAAGTTTGAAATTATTGCCAAAAAAGTTGAAAATACTCAGCATATAATTTTATTGCTTTATCAACTCAAAAAAAAATAAAAATTTAGTTTAATCTAAATGGAAACTTTACTACAATACTAAGATTCAGCAACCCTGTGTGATCAATTATGAATGCCCTTCATGAGGTCAGAGGCCAGAATATCAAAGATTTGTATTTAATGTTTGTGATCAACCTCCAGCAAAACCATTTTCTCCCTGTATTAGAGTTTACTCCATTGTTGACTCCTCATTGAACACTTTGCTGCACCAACCCAACCAACTCAGAGGGTTAGAGAATTGTTTGAGACCCACCCCTACAAAAATTTAAAAGTTAGCCGGGTGTGGTGGTGCACACCTGTAGTCCCAGCTCCCCGAGGATGAGGCAGGCGAATCACTTGAGCCCAGGAGGTCGGGGCTGTCATGAGCTGGGATCACACCACTGCCCTTCAGCCTGGGTGACAAAACAAGACCCTGTCTCAAAAAAAAAAAAAAAAAAGAAGAAGATTTGCTCTTACTGTAGACCTTAGCAACCTCAGTGTACTTTTTTTTTCTTTCCTTATTTTTCTTCTTCTTCTTCTTCTTCTTTTTTTTTTTTTTGAGATGGAGTTTCGCTCTTGTTGCCAAGGCTGGGGTGACTACAGGTGCCTGCCACCATACCCAGATAATTTTTTTGTATTATTAGTAGATGGGGTTTCACCATGTTGGCCAGGCTGGTCTTGAACTCTAGACCTCAGGTGATCCACCTGCCTCGGCCTCCCAAAGTGCTGGGATTACAGGCATGAGCCACTGTACCTGGCCCCTTTCCTTATTCTTTTTTTTTTTTTTTTTGACGGAATCTCGCACTGTCACCAGGATGGCGTGCAGTGGTGCAATCTTGGCTCACTGCAACCTCCGCCTCCCAGGTTTAAGCAATTCTCCTGCCTCAGCCTCTTAAGTAGCTAAGACTACAGGTGCACGCCACCACACTGGCTAATTTTTGTATTTTTAGTAGAGACAGGGTTTCACCATGTTGGCCAGGATGGTCTTGATCTCATGACCTTGTGATCCCCCCGCCTCAGCTTCCCAAAGTGCTGGGATTAGAGGCGTGAGCCAGCGTGCCCAGCCCCTTTCCTTATTCTTAAAGGAAGCACTTTACAGCTCTGCTTTGACATATCTGAATTGCCAGCATTACTACTCTTGCAGTTTGGGGCCATGATGAAGTAAAATAAGGGTGACTTGAACACAAGTATTGCAATCCGATAACCAAACAACTACTAAATGACTAAGGGAAAGTAGCCTCTATGGCGTCTATAGCATGCAGATGCTGGACAAAGGGAGCATTCACGTCCTGTCAACATGGAGCAGAACCTCGAAATACTTCATCACATAACTCAGAAAGGCACACAATTTAAAACTTATGAATTGAATTGTTTATTTCTGGAATTTTCCATTTAATATTTTTGGACTATAATTGACCACAGGTAACTGAAACCTGCGAAAGCAAAACCAGGGTAAGGGGAGACTAGTGTATCCATGCCTCAGTACCAAACTGTTTCACTTACTGTAGTTTCACAAAACATTTTAAAGTCTGTTGAGGATCCCTTCACTCCTTTTATTTATTTTCAGAATGTATTATACATTACATTGAATAGATGAGTACTTAATTTCAGGATACTTCCTCTTCACATTTTAATAAGATTTGGTAAGTGCTGGAGGGACTCAAGGATTGGGGGCAGGAAAACAAGAGAACATTCAGATGTTAATTAGCTCAACCTGTTCCCACAGACACTGGGAGTTGTAAAAGAGAGAAAAGGAGGAAAAAAGAGAGTTTAGAGGGAGGAAGGAAGGAGACAAGAAAGATGAGGTTAGGCACTTTCACCTGGTGGCACTTGCCTATAATTCCAACAATTTGAGAGTCCAAGGCAGGAGATTGCTTGAGCCCAAGAGCTGAAGATCAGCCTGGGCAACAAACCCAGACCCCATCTCTACAAAAAACACATTAAAAAATTAGCCTAACATGGTGGTGCACATCTGTAGTCCTGGCTACTCAGGAGGCTGAGGTGGAGGATTGCTTGACCCCAGTAGTTTGAAGCTGCAGTGAGCTATAAATGTGCCAACTTCACTCCAGCCCGAGTGGCAGAGTGAGACCCTGACTTGCAAGAGAAAAAAACAGATGAGGTTGCAGTGTTCCCTTCCCCTGCAGCATGGCTCCTGCTACCCTCATTCCACTGACATGCTCTTGACAAAGGACACTAAGTTTTTCTGGTTTCTAAATCCAATGGACTCTTTTCTTAGGGTCTTGTAGATAGTCCCCAAAAGATAGCAGTGCTTTGCTGATATTCTTATTAACCTACAATGTCAGACCCAGTCTGAGTAGTGGCATACCTCCTATTCCTTTGAGTTGAGTTCATCACCCCAGTCCGAGAGAATCTAATCCAGACACAATGATGTCTGGGTCACACAATAACCTCTGCATTTATTTTCATGTCTCTTCTTCCCCTTCGCATCTTCCCCTCCTTTTATAATCCTTATTTCTTTTCTGCTTGAGTTTGAGAATGGCACAGTGAAGGATTTTAAGGAGGGGCAGGTGTGGGGACAGACTGATGGAGCACCAGGGATAGAAAACATTTCCCAGGAATCTCCAACATTCACCTTGCAGCATACTTTACCTGAAAAAAGAACTCTTTACAGTTGATAAGGTCCATGGTTCCGTGTCTAATACAACGTTTGAAAGCAGGGGCACTCAGTATCTGTTGAATAATCAACTACTGAATTATGTGTTGCTTCTAAGTCAAAATTGCTGCAACCTTTCATGATAACTGCAGGTTATCCTCAAGAACTCATTTCTGCAGAACCTGGCGAAGCCCAGATTTGTTATAAATAAGTATAGTTTCATTGACATTTAGTCTAGGGCAAGTAAATTACCCAATGAGGTGATTTATAAATTCATTCAACTTAATTCTCTGATAGGTAGCTAAGCAATGTGCTGTGGTCATTGGGCCTGATTTATATCAGAAAAGTGTACAAAAGAAAATGGAGGTTCTCTATCTTGCTCTTGTCCTCTCCTGGTCTCCTGTTACTATATAACAGGCATCCTTTTCCTTTAATTACCTTCTTCATGGCTTGAGAGCTTTGATGACTTGATTAAGCCTTGCAGTGCAGTTCCAGTCCCTACCCATCTGATTAATTAGCCCAAACCTTATTAACTTCCTAATTCTGATCAATAAGGCACTGATGCTCAACTGTGCAAGGGCAAACTAAGGAGGCAATTTTATTTCAAGACACAGAGTCCCTACTACTTTTTTAACCATCTTTTCTTTATCTTACATTTTAACACCAGCCAAGTTGGAATATGGTAATACAATAACAGTCCCACAAAGTCAGCACACACTCTGCAGCACTAGCCACTTGGTGCAGCAGTCCTATTTGGTGACATTATTTGGAAATTTTGCATGAAGGGCCTCTGTTATTCAGGATATCAGGCAAACGTTGCTCTTAGCCAAAGAAAGAGTATGACGACGATGACGATGATGATGATGATTCCTGCTCTGCAGGAAATGGACAAAATATATAAGAAGCGCCTCTTCTCCAAACTCAGATTTAGAATGGAGTTCTCCAACATTGAGAGAATATTTCAATATTCTAGACCAGCACTATCCAATAGAAATATTTTACATTTTCTAGTAGCTACATTTAAAAAATTAAAAATCGGCTGGGCAAGGTGGCTCATGCCTGTAATCCCAGCACTTTGGGAGGCCAGGACAGGTAGATCACCTGAGGTCAGGAGTTTGAGGCCAGCCTGGCCAACATGATGAAACCCTGCCTCTACAAAAAGTAAGAAAATTAGCAGGGCATGGTGGTAAGTGCCTGTAATCCCAGGTACTCAGGAGGCTGAGGCAAGAGAATCGCTTGACCCCAGGAGACAGAGGTTGCAGTGAGCCGAAATCATGCCATTGCACTCCAGCCTGGGTGACAGAGTGAGAAACCATCTCAAAAAGAAATTAAACATCAGGGGCCAGGTGTGATAGCTCACGCCTGTAATCTCAGCACTTTGAGAAGCCAAGGCGGGTAGATTGTTTGAGGCCAGGAGTTCGAGACCAGTCTGGCCCATATGGTGAAACCCCCATCTCTGCTAAAAATACAAAAATTAGCTGGGTGTGGTGGCATACACATGTAATTCCAGCTACTAGGGAGACTGAGGCACAAGAATCTCTGGGACCTGGGAGCCAAGATCATGCCACTGCACTCCAGTCTGGGCGACAGAGCAAGACTCTGTCTCAAAAAAAAAGAAACAGGCCGGGCGCGGTGGCTCAAGCCTGTAATCCCAGCACTTTGGGAGGCCGAGACGGGCGGATCACGAGGTCAGGAGATCGAGACCATCCTGGCTAACACGGTGAAACCCCGTCTCTACTAAAAAATACAAAAAACTAGCCGGGCGAAGTGGCGGGCGCCTGTGGTCCCAGCTACTCGGGAGGCTGAGGCAGGAGAATGGCGTGAACCCGGGAGGCGGAGCTTGCAGTGAGCTGAGATCCGGCCACCGCACTCCAGCCTGGGCGACAGAGCCAGACTCAGTCTCAAAAAAAAAAAAAAAAAAAAAAAAAGAGAAAGGAATTACTTTTTCTCTGTCCACTCTTTTGTGATGTCAGAACTTTGTGCACACATTATCTACTGAATTCGTTTAATAAAGAAAAGAACTGGAGGCAAAGAGAAGAAATGGTACTTATTCGTGGTGAGTTTCTTTTCTGACAATAAAGAGAAAGGCAGACTGAGGTGGCAGAGGAGAGGCATGGGTTGGAGAGTGAGACCAGAAGCTCTAGGTGCTGGCATGCCCACCATCACAGCCCCGGGGCATTGGGCAAATGAGGCCTTTCTCATTGGCTTCTGTAGTGTGTACTCCCTGCCCTCGGCAGTGCAAATGGTCCCTGCAGAGACAGATCATGAAAGCACTAAGTAGTTTAATTTATCAGCATATACTAAATGCCAAAATGATTTCAAAGTTTAAGTTAAAATCTAGTCTATTCTGGCTGGGCTTGGTGGCTCAAGCCTGTAATCCCAGCACTTTGGGAGGCCAAGGAGGGCGGATCACCTGAGGTCGGGAGTTTGACACCAGCCTGACCAACAGGGAGAAACTGCATCTCTACTAAAAATATAAAATTAGCCGGGCATGGTAGTGCATGCCTGTAATCCCAGCTACTCAGGGGTTGAGGCAGGAGAATCACTTGAACCTGGGAGGCAGAGGTTACGATGAGCTGAGATCTCACCATTGTATTCCAACCTGGGTAACAAGAGCGAAACTCTGTCTCAAAAAAAAAAAAAAAAGTCTTGTCTATTTTTTAAGCCTTAGAATTTCGGGCCAGGCGCAGTGGTTTACGGCTGAGGCGGGAGGATCAGCCAAGGTCAGGAGTTCGAGACCAGCCCAAGTAACATAATGAGACCTTGTCTTTATTTTAAATAAAGAATAAGGCCGGGTGCAGCGGCTCACATCTGTAATCCCAACACTTTGGAAGGCTGAGGCGGGTGGATCACCTGAGGTCAGGAGTTCGAGACCAGCCTGGCCAACATGGTGAAACCCTGTCTCTACCAAAAATACAAAATTAGCCAGGCATGATGGCGCGTGCCTGTAATCCCAGCTACCTGGGAGTCTGAGGCAGGAGAATCGCTTGAGCCTGGGAGGTGGTAGCTCTCAAAGTGGGGTGCCCAGTGAGCAGCATGAGCATCACCTGGGAATGTATTAGAAATGTTAAGTCTCCGGCCGAGTGCGGTGGTTCACGCCTGTAATCCCAGCACTTTGGGAGTGAGGGAGGATCACAAGTTCAGGAGTTCGAGATCAGCCTGGCCAATATGGTGAAACCCCGTTTCTACTAAAAATACAAAAAATTAGGAGGGCGTGGTGACATGTGTCTCCCAGCCACTTGGGAGGCTGAGGCAGGAGAATCACTGAACCCAGGGAGGCAGAGGTTGTAGTGAGTCGAAATCGTGCTACTGTACTCCAGCCTGGGTGACAAAGCAAGACTCTGTCTCAGTCTCAAAAAAAAGAAAAAGAAAAAGAAATGTTAAGTCTCCAACTCCAGACTACTGAATCAATGACTCTGGGGATGGAGCCTACCATGTGTGTTTTAATAAGTCCTCCAGGTGATACATGCTCAAGTTTGAGATTCCCTGAGCTAGAACTATACTGTCCAGCATGGTAGCCATTAGCCAAAGGTGTCTATTGAGCTCTCGAGATGTGGCTAGTTGGAATTTAGATGTGTTGAAAGTGTAAAATAGACACCTGATTTCAAAGGTTTAGTGTGGAAAAAGAAAGCACAATGGTTCATTAACAATTTTATTTAGGTTATATGTTACAGTGTTATTTTTGAGATTATATATATCTCAAATGTATATATAATATACACTATATTATATATAATATGCACTAATTTTTAATTTATTGTTGTTATTATTATTTTCTTTTTTTGAGATGGAATCTTGCTCTGTCGCTAGGCTGGAGTGCAGTGGCGCGATCTTGGCTCACTGCAACCTCCGCCTCCTGGATTCAAGCAATTCCCCTGCCTCAGCCTCTCGAGTAGCTGGGACTATAGACGTGTGCCACCACGCCTGGTTAATTCTTTGTATTTTAGTAGAGACAGGGTTTCACCATGTTGGACCAGAATGGTCTTGATCTCCTGATCTCGTGATCTGCCTGCCTCTGCCTCCCAAAGTGCTGGGATTACAGGCATGAGCCACCGTGCCCGGCCTATATTTCTTTTTCTTTTCTTTTCTCTTTTCTTTTCTTTTTATTTTACTTTATTTATTTTTTTGAGACGGCATTTTGCTCTTGTTGCTCAGGCTGGAGTGCAATGGCACGATCTAGGCTCACTGCAACCTCCGCCTCCGGGTTCAAGCAATCCTCCTGCCTCAGCCTACCGAGTAGCTGGGATTACAGGCATGTGCCATCACGCCCAGCTAATTTTGTATTTTCAGTAGAGATGGGGTTTCCCCATGTTGATCAGGCTGGTCCCAAACTCCTGACCTCAGGTGATCCATTCACCTTGACCTTCCAAAGTGCTGAGATTACAGGCGTGAGCCAACATGCTTGGACTGTTTCTTTTTTTTTTTTTTTTTTTTTTTTTTGAGACTGAGTCTGGCTCTGTTGCCCAGGCTGGAGTGCGGTGGCCGGATCTCAGCTCACTGCAAGCTCCGCCTCCCGGGTTCACGCCATTCTCCTGCCTCAGCCTCCCGAGTAGCTGGGACCACAGGCGCCCGCCACTTCGCCCGGCTAGTTTTTTGTATTTTTTAGTAGAGACGGGGTTTCACCGTGTTAGCCAGGATGGTCTCGATCTCCTGTCCTCGTGATCCGCCCGTCTCGGCCTCCCAAAGTGCTGGGATTACAGGCTTGAGCCACCGCGCCCGGCCCTCTTTTTTGTATTTTTAGTAGAGATGGGGTCTCACCATGTTGGCCAGGCTGGTTCTTGAACTCCTGACTTCATGATCTGCCTGCCTCAGCCTCCCAAAGTGCTGGGATTACAGGCATGAGCCACCACACCTGGCCAGAACTTATATTTTTTATTATTTATTTATTTATTTATTTGAGACAGAGTCTTGCTCTGTCACCCAAGCTGGAATACAATGGTGCAACCTTGGCTCACTGCAACCTCCACCGCCTGGGCTCAAGAGATTCTCATACCTCAGTATTCCAAGTAACTGGAATTACAGGTGGGTGCCACCATGCCCAGCTAATTTTTGTATTTTTAGTTGAGAGGGGGTTTCTTCAAGTTGGCCAGGCTGGTCTTGAACTCCTGGCCTCAAGTAATTCACCTGCCTCGGCCTCCCAAAGTTCTGGGATTACAGACATGAGCTACTGCACCCGGGCTGTCATTTATATTTTTTTAAATTGAAACACAAAAATAGGCTTCTGGTCCACATTTCAGTTCAACCTCATCTCTAAGATGTGAAACAGTCAGTAATGAGTCATGTCATAAGCACAATTTCAGAACCCACTAATACAGAACACAGCTTCCATAAAATCAGATACAATAGACCAATCTTTTCATGTGAAAGGTGAGAAATATAGAAAGATAAGTTGTAGGGGCCAGGCGCAATGGCTCACACCTGTAATTCCAATAGTAGGAGGCCAAGGCGGGCAGATCATCAGTGGCTAGTAGTTTGAGACCAGCCTGACCAACATGGTGAAACCCCATCTCTACTAAAAATACAAAAAAATTAACCGGGTGTGGTGGTGCATGCCTGCAGTCCCAGCTACTCGGGAGGCTGAGGTGGAAGGATCCCTTGAGGTGGAGGTTGCAGTGAGTTGAGATTGCACTGCACTCCAGCCTGGGTGACAGAGTAAGACCCTGTCTCTGAAAAAGAAAAAAGAAAAAAAGATAAGTTGCAATCCAAGTAATACGCCTGACATTTAGGCAAAGTAACTTGAGGGTTGAGCAGTGTTTGACATTTTCATTCCAGAATGCTTTTACGTTCTTGCTTTCACCACGATGTTTTTGTTTTTGCCTCTGCCTTTGACCATACTGTCTCCTCTGCTTGAAAAGGTGTCCCCTTCCCTCAGCCCACCTCTTTTTTTAGCTTATTATAGTCATTTCAATATTTTCTAGAAAAAGGCAGGTTCTTTTTTTTTTTTTTTTTTTTTTTGAGACAGAGTCTCGCTCTGTCGCCCAGGCTGGAGTGCAGTGGCACAATCTCGGCTAACTGCAAGCTCCGCCTCCCGGGTTCACGCCATTCTCCTGCCTCAGCCTCCTGAGTAGCTGGGACTACAGGCGCCCGCCACCGCGCCCGGCTAATTTTTTGTATTTTTAGTAGAAACGGGGTTTCACCGTGGTCTCGATCTCCTGACCTTGTGATCTGCCCGCCTCGGCCTCCCAAAGTGCTGGGATTACAGGCGTGAGCCACCGCGCCCGGCAAAAGGCAGGTTCTTGAATTACTGGGTAAGTGAGGTTTATGTGTTTCTCTAGATGCCCTATATTGTGCTCAAGAGTCATAGCCCAAAACATTGTGCCAACAGGGTGTGCTTACTGTCTGGCTGTGGCTGACACAGATATTCCACCCTCCCGAGAAGAGATAATGGTCATAAAAGAGTTCCCTAAGCAACCAGACTTCAGAATAGTTAGACAGAAAGGTGTTGGCAGAGTGGAGGTGGGGAAAAAGGGGTGTACTTGTGAAGACAAACTCACAGACAGAAGCTCCAATTGCTGGCTCTGACATTAGCAACTGTGTGGCCTTAGGCAAGTTCTAGAACTTCTTCTCCTTCTTCTCCTTCTCCTTTTTCTTTTTTTTTTTCTTTTCTCAGAGACGGGGTGGGGTCTCTCTTGTTGCCCAGGTTGAAGTGCAGTGATGCTATCCTAGCTCACTGCTGGCTCGAACTCCTGGACTCAGAGGCTCCAACTCCTGGGCTCACAGGCTTCTTCTACCTCAGCCCCCTAAGTAGCTAGGACCGCAGCCACACTTGGCTCCAGCATGTTCCTCGGCACTTTGGTTGTTACATCTTCAAGACTAAAGTCAGCCACTTTCTCTGTAACTACCAAGCAAGTGGAGATGGAGGTTCCCAAAGGTGTTGAACATTCTGACTCCCGTAGACCACTCCAAGGTCAAGTCTTTGAACTGGAGTGCCCATACCCCTGGGGTACACAAACACTTTCCAAGGGCTATGAGACCTTGCGTAGTCTTTTTTCTTTTTCCCTTTTTTTTTTTTTTGAGACGCAGTTTTTGCTCTTGTCACCCAGGCTGGAGTGCAATGGCACGACCTCGGATCATTGAAACCTCAACCTCCTGGGTTCAAGCGATTCTCCTGCCTCAGCCTCCGGAGTCGCTGGGATTACAGGCATGTGCCACCACTCCCGGCTAATTGTTTGTATTTTTATTAGAGACGGGATTTCGCCATGTTGGTCAGGCTGATCTTGAACTCCTGACCTCAGGTGATCCACCCGTCTTGGCCTCCCAAAGTGCTGGGATTATAGGCGTGAGCCACCGCGCCCGGTGAGACCTTACATAGTCTTGAGGGAATTATCTTCCAAACCCTTTACTTCCACAGTTACTCAGCTTCACAACAGCTTTACAAAAGGAAAATGCACGTCTCACCCATCCGAAGGCAGCTGTGCATTTGCTCCAGGGTGGAAAGGCCTCTTGGAGCCCCAAAGAGGGAGCCTGTTTTAATGCTCACTCCAGTCGCCTTAAATCCTCAGGGCTTGCATTTCCCGGACTTCTCCCTGTCTAATCTTACATCTATTAAAGGAGAAACATGGCCTTAGAAACGTCGTATTTTGGTCTCTATCAGATATTCTTATTTTACATATATGGTAGAGTAAGTAGTGGAAAAATTATAATTTTTGTTTGAATTCGCTCCTTCCTTTCCTGATCAGTAGTCACAGAATGCATCATTCCTGAGAGACAGTACCAAGAGGAAAGGAAAAGAGAGTTGGGGAAGAACTATTGACTGCTAAGAAAGGCTGTCTAGGCCAGGCGAGGTGGTTCACACCTGTAATCCCACAACGTTGGACGGCCGAGGTGGGCGGATCACCTGAGGTTGGGGGTTCGAGACCAGCCTGAACAACATGGAGAAACTCCGTCTCTACTAAAAATACAAAATTAGCTGGGCGTGGTGGTGCAAGCCTGTAATCCCAGCTACTCAGGAGGCTGAGGCAGAAGAATCCTTTGAGGCCGGGCGCGGTGGCTCAAGCCTGTAATCCCAGCACTTTGGGAGGCCGAGACGGGCGGATCACGAGGTCAGGAGATCGAGACCATCCTGGCTGACACGGTGAAACCCCGTCTCTACTAAAAAATACGAAAACTTAGCTGGGCGAGGTGGCGGGCGCCTGTAGTCCCAGCTACTCGGGAGGCTGAGGCAGGAGAATGGCGTAAAACCCGGGAGGTGGAGCTTGCAGTGAGCTGAGATCCGGCCACTGCACTCCAGCCTGGGTGACAGAGCGAGACTCCGTCTCAAAAAAAAAAAAAAAAAAAAAAAAAAAAAAAAGAAGAATCCTTTGAACCCGGGAGGCGGAAGCTGCAGTGAGCCGAGATTGCACCGTTGCACTCCAGGCTGGGCGACAAGAGGGAAATTCCATCTCAAAAAAGAAAGAGAGAGACAGAGAGAGAAAGAGAAAGAGAGAAGAAAGAAACAAAGACACAGAGAAAGAGAGAAAGAGAGAGAGAGAGAGAGAGGGAGGGAGGGAGGGAGGGAGGGAGACTGTCTAACATTTAACATGAGCAATTCTTTTTTTAGCTATTCTCAATACTCAATCCTGGGACTCCACACTCTGGGGTAGGGGTGGGGATACCTTCAAACAGGTGGAACAATTGCATTAGTAAAACTGATTCCTTTTAAATATGACTAGAATTTTTTTTTGAAACTACGAAATTATTCAAAACGTGCTGGATAAAACCGTCAGATAGAGCTTTTAGATTATTCTTTCATATTTGATGCTATTCTTAAAAGAGGTAAAAATTACATTAGCAAATCAGATCATGACATTTGCTAATTACAGGCAATCCTCATTTTATTTCATCTTGTAAAATGTTTAATATCTTCTATCTCCTATTAATCCCAAATGAATTTATATGCTAGCTGCCAGATCAATTTGTTTTGAGGAGAGCATATCTTCGTCTTCCATTAGGTGCATGGAGAAAGTTTAATTATGATCCATGTCAATAAGAGACACATTTTCAGTAGGTTTACTTTTTCTCTTTATAAGTCCTTCTCAAAATATGTAGTATACTTATGTGTTTGTATTAGTTATGAACTAATAGAATAATAATGCAGAATAGATTTGTTAACACTTAGCTGCCTTATGGTCATGGGGAAAAAAACAAGTTGAGAATTTTCCCTTTGATGGAAAATTTATTTATTTCCATAAAATTTATTAATTTACATGTTCTATTGTCAGAGAGGCATGTTCTAGATAAAAGAAATAGTAATAAAGCTGGGCACGGTGGCTCACGCCTGTAATCCCAGCATTTTGGGAGTCCGAAGTGGGCAGATCACGAGGTCAGGAGATCAAGACCAGCCTGACCAACACGGTGAAACTCTGTCTCTACTAAAAATACAAAAATTAGCCAGGCATGGTGGTGCACGCCTGTAATCCCAGCTACTCGGGAGGTTGAGGCAGGAGAATCGCTTGAACTCGGGAGGTGGAGGTTACAGTAAGCTGAGATAGTACCACTGCACTCCAGCCTGGGCAACAGAGCGAGACTCCATCAAAAAAAAAAAAAAAAGAAAGAAGGAAAGGAGGAAAGAAAGAAGGAAAGAAAGAGAGAGAGAGGAAGGAAGGAAGGAAGGAAGGAAGGAAGGAAGGAAGGAAGGAAGG
>NC_037676.1:72261236-72272900 GCF_003255815.1 Theropithecus gelada
AGGAAGGAAGGAAGGAAGGAAGGAAGGAAGGAAGGAAGGAAGGAAGGAAGGAAGGAAGGAAGGAAGGGAGGGAGGGAGGGAGGGAGGGAGGGAGGGAGGGAAAGGAAGGGAAAGGAAGGGAAAGGAAGGGAAAGGAAGGGAAAAAGAGGTTTTTTTGAGACAGAGTCTCACTGTGTCGCCCAGGATGGAGTGCAGTGGCACGATCTCAGCTCACTGCAACCTCCATCTCCCCGGTTCAAGTGGTTCTCCTGGCTCAACCTCCTGAGTAGCTGGGATTACGGGCATGCACCACCACATCCCACTAATTTTTGTATTTTTAGTACAGATGAGGTTTCACCATGTTGGCCAGGCAGAAATAAAATTATTTAGACAAAAAAAAGAGTAATAATCTGTGAAGTAAGTGAAATGCAATGTTCAAAGAGAAAAAGAAAAATGTAAAATTTTCAAATGTTAAAGAGGAGATTTCACTGGGAGCAGTGGCTCATGTCTGTAATCCTAGCACTTTGGGAGGCTGAGGTGGGTGGATCACGAGGTCAGGAGTTCAAGACCAGCCTGACCAACATGGTGAGACCTCGTCTCTACTAAAAATACAAAAATTAGCTGGGCATGATGGCGCGCACCTGTAATCCCAGCTACTCAGGAGGCTGAGGCAGGAGAATCGCTTGAACCTGGGAGGCGGAGGTTGCGGTGAGCAGAGATCACCTCATTGCACTCCAGCCTGGGTGACAGAGCGAGACTCCGTCTCAAAAAAAAAAAAAAAAAAAAAAGAGGAGATTGCTAGTGTATTTTTTAATGGATAATGGTGAGTATTCAATCATTAATGTATAGAGATTCCACTATATACTTTTTATGGGTGTATGTATTTATTTTTAATTTATTATTATTATTTTTCAGAGACAGGTTCTCACTCTGTCACCCAGGCTGGAATGCATTGATGCTATCATGGCTCATTGTAACCTTGAACTCCTGGGCTCAAGTGATCCTCCCACCTCAGCTTCCCGAGTAGCTGGGACCACAAGCATGCACCACTATGCTTGATTAATTCTCCATATGTTGCCCAAGCTGGTCTTGAACGCCTGGCGTCAAGTAATCATCCTATCTTAGCCTTCCAAAGTGCTGGGATTATAGGGGTAAGCCACAGAGCCTGGTCTAATTCCGCCAGATACTTTTTTGTTGTTGTTTAGACAGAGTTTCACTCTATCGCACAGGCTGGAGTACAGTGGCACAATCTCGGCTCACTGCAACCTCTGTCTCCTGGGTTCAAGTGATTCTCCTGACTCAACCTCCCAAGTAGCTGCGGTTATAGGTGCGCACCACCATACCTGGCTAATTTTTTGTATTTTTAGTAGAGCCGGGGTTTCACCATGCTGGCCAGGCTGGTCGCGAACTCCTGACCTCGTGATCTGCCCACCTTGGTCTCCCAAAGTGCTGGGATTACAGACGTGAGCCATCTCATCCAGCTGATACTTTTTAAAGAGTGTATAGCCACTTTTTTTTTTTAAAGTCAGTGTTTACAATGTGCCAGAAAAGTCATCCTTCGTAATTATTTGAACTTATAATGACCAAATGCAGATGTCAACTTTAAAATGGGGAGAAGGCACCCGTGGTCTTCCAAGGTTATTTTAAGGAGGATTTGAGCCAAGCCAACTAAGCCGCACCTGGATAAGGGTAGTGTTAGCCATCCAGTGAGGGTGGTGGGTTCAGTCCTCACCCTTGCTCCTGCAGGCTGGACTGGGAAACTGGAGAACCCACCCAAGACCAGACAAGGCCCCAGCCCAGAGTGGTGTCCTGATTTCTTTGTTGTGAGTGATGTATGGCCAGGACATGGAGGCCAGCATGGTGTCCTGATTTCTTCATTATGAGTGATGTGTGTCCAGGGGACAGAGGCCAGTGTGCTGCAAAATCCAGGGACTCAGCAAGGCTGAGCACAGCCAGAACCTGGGGAACCGGTAGCATCTTCAAGGCTGAAGGCTCAGGGGTGGCTGAGGTGCTGGAAAAGCAAATCAAGCCCAGGCTTGCATCAAATAATAATTTTCATAGGTCAGGTGCAGCAGCTCCTGTAATTCCAGAACTTTGCAAGGCCAAAGCAGGAGGATCATTTGAGGGAAGGAGTTGGAAACCAGCCTGGGCAACAGAGCAAGACCCTGTCTCTACTGAAAATAAAAAATTAGCCAGGTACGGTGATGAGCACCTGTGGTCCAGCTATTTGGGAGGCTGAGGTGGGAGGATCACTTGAGGCCAGGACTTTGAGGCTGCAATGAGCTATAATCACACTGCTGCTACCCAGCCTAGGCAACAGAATGAGACTCTATCTCAAAATGACAATAATTTTTTTTTTTTTTTTGAGACAGTGTCTTGCTGTCACTCAGGCTAGAGTGCAGTGGCATGATCTCAGCTCGCTGCAGCCTCAACCTCCTGGGCTCAAGTGATCCTCCCGCCTCACCCTGCCTAGTACCTGGGACCACAGGCCTAGTACCTGGAACCAATATGACCAGCTAATTTTGTTTATTTTTTGTAGAGATGGCATCTCACTATGTTGCTCAGGCTGGTCTCAAACTGCTGAATTCAAGTGATCCTTCTGCCTTGGCTTCCAAAGTGCTGGGATTACAGGTGTGAGCCACTGCACCCAGCTAATAATAATAATTTTTAAAAATTTATTTAGAGATAGGGTCTTGCTATATTGCTAGGCTGGAGTGCAATGGCTATTTACAGGTACGGATCATAGCTCACTGCAGCCCAAATTCCTGGGCTCAAGCTTTTCTCCCGCCTCAGCCTAAGTAGAGGGGACTACAGGTGCATCCCACAGTGCTTGGCTTTCAAATAATAATTTAAAATACAAGAAGCACTAGCTTGGGAAACATGGTGAAACCCCATCTCCACAAAAAATACAAAAATTAGCCAGTCATGGTGGCATGCACCTGTAATCCCAGCTTCTGGGGAGGCTAAGGTGGGAAGATTGTTTGAGCCCAGGAGGCTGAGGCTGCAGTGAGCCATGATCACACCACTGCACTCCAGTCTAGGCATCAGAGTCAAAACCTATCTTTAAAAAATAAAATGATGTGACCAGGTGCGGTGGCTCACTCCTGTAATCCCAGAACTTTGGGAGGCTGAGGCAGGCAGGTCACCTGAGGTCAGCAGTTCAAGACCAGCCTGGCCAACATGGCAAAATCTTGTCTCTACTAAACAATATTTAAAAATTAGCTAGGCATAGTGGCAGGCACCTGTAATCCCAGTTACTGGAGAAGCTGAGGCAGGAAGAATTGCTTGAACCCAGGAGGTGGAGGTTGCAGTGAGCCGAGATCACGCCACTGTACTCCAGCCTGGGTAACAGAGCAAGACTCCATCTCAAAAAATAAAATACAATAATGTAATATAAAATAAAATACAAGAAACAAATGAAGGCCTGGCCTGGCTTTTCTTTTTAATAATAAAAAGACCTGTTGTGAAGGCATCGTGTGAAGCCTACATGAGCTAGTTCACTCAGGGACCCGGCGTCTCGTGCAGCAGCTCAGTCCCTGAGATCTGTCAGGAGTGATAGCCAGAAGTTTGCTCCCGGTGGAATGAGGAGAAGATAGATAGTGTAGTCTTACCCTAGTCCTCTGGTTGGCATTTCTTCAAATAGATAAATTATAATCCAGACAATTGCCCTGGACCCAGAGTCTCCTGTCCACTGGGCTACTGGGAAATGTTTTCTGTTGCCAAAAGGCCAAAATCTTGGGAATTAAATTAAGGGCTTAGATTTTCTCAGAAGCATAGTCATTTCACCCAGAGGTACCTGTATGGGATGTACTGGGTGCCTGCTGTGTGCTGAACGGGGCAGGGTGCCACCTTTGTAAATGCCGATGCTCCCGCTGTTCCAGCCTCAATCCTCTTTCCCCTCTCTTCACCTCCCTGGCAATCTCAGGCTCTCTTGCTGTTGTTGTTCTTCTTCTACTTCTTTTTTCGGAGGCAGAGTATCACTCTGTCACCCAGGCTGGAGTGCAGTGGTGCAATCATAGCTCACTGCAGCTTCCACCTCTGGGGCTCAAGGGATCCTCCCACCTCAGCCTCCCAAGTAGCTGGGATCACAGGCACATGCCACCATGCCTGATTAATTTTGTTTATTTTTTTGTGGAGACAAGGCCTCACTATGTTACATAGGCTGGTCTTGAAAACTTTGGCTCAAGTGAACCTCCCTTCTCAGACTCCCAAAGTGCTGGGATTATGAGTGAGCCACTACACCTGGCCTCAGGCTCTCTTCTGACTTTAACTATCACCCAGATGCTGATAGCTCCCAAATCTACATAGCCAGTCTCAAGAGAGCCACTGATCCTCAGACTAGGCTGTCAGAAAGGTATGACAACACCCACAGCATACCTAATAACCAGTAGCCTCTTTCTCTTTCAACTATTCCTTCCCGTAAGCCTCACATCAAACCTTCTCATCAACCTACTTAGAGATGAGAAAACTGAGGTTCAGAGACATGGAGTAACTTTCCAAAATCCCCTTCCTAATGAGAGTGGCTAAGTCATGATGGAAACCACTTTCCATCTCTTCCCAAAGCCCATGCCCTTCACTCACCCGTCCACCTCCACTCCCAGTCCCTCACTTCTTTTTTTTTTTTTTTTTTTTTGAGACAGAGTCTCGCTCTGTCGCCCAGGCTGGAGTGCAGTGGCAGGATCTCGGCTCACTGCAAGCTTCGCCTCCTGGGTTCGGGCCATTCTCCTGCCTCAGCCTCCTGAGTAGCTGGGACTACAGGCGCCCGCCATCATGCCAGGCTAATATTTTTGTATTTTTAGAGACAGGGTTTCACCGTGTTAGCCAGGATGGTCTCGATCTTCTGATCTCGTGATCCGCCCGCCTAGGCCTCCCAAAGTGCTGGGATTAACAGGTGTGAGCCACCACGCCCGGCCTCCAACCCCTCACTTCTGCAGCCACCTTGCCCTTTGCTTTCTCAGCAATAGTGGGTTGCTTGGCTTCGCCACACACGTCCTGCTAATTTCCGGTTTCTCTGCGTCTTATGCAAAGCAAACAATTTAAGAAGAAACTGGAACAGGGAAGGCTTCCCTGGAAAAGAGGCATTCAAGTTGGAAACTAAAAATAAATTTGTTAGGCAGAGAGGGCTGAGGGAGGAGGGGCAGAGGCTGTTCCACTGAAGGGAAAGGCATTTGTGAAATTTATGTGTGTGAAACCTCCAGTGTGCCTGGAGGGCGGGAAATGAGACAGCTCCACTGGAAGTTGGATAGGCCACCCAAGCTCATCCAGCTGGCTCTGCATGCATGGTGATGCACCTGGACTTTTCCTGTGAGCAATAAAATGCCGCTGAAGGGCTGTAAGCAGTGGGGGCTAGGATCAGATTTGTGGTTTTATTTTTATTTTTATTTATTTATTTATTTATTTATTTTTGAGACAGTCTCACTCTGTCACCCAGGCTGGAGTGCAATGGCACAATCTCAGCTCACTGCAACTTCCACCTCCCAGGTTCAAGCAATTCTCCTGCCTCAGCCTCCCAAGTAGCTGGGACTACAGGCACGTGCCACCACGCCTGGCTAATTTTTGTGTTTTCAGTAGAGACAGGGCTTCACCATATTGGCGATGCTGGTCTCAAAGTCCTGGCCTTGTGATCTACCCGCACTGGCCTCCCAAAGTGCTGGGATTACAGGCATGAGCCGCCATGCCACGCCACGGCCTTTGTTTTTATTTTTTGAGACAGGGCCTCTGTTGCCCAGACTGGAGTGCAGTGGCATGATCTCGGCTCACTGCAGCCTCTGCCTCTCAAGTTCAAGCAATTCTCCTGCCTCAGCCTCCCAAGTAGCTGGGACTACAGGTGTGCACTGGCACACCTGGCTAATTTTTGTATTTTTAGTAGAGATGGGGTTTCACCATGTTGGCCAGGCTGGTCTCGAATTTCTGACCTCAAGTGATCAGCCAGCCTTGGCTTCCCAAAGTGTTGGGACTACAGGCGTAAGCCACAGCGCCCAGCCCAGGTTTGTGTCTTTATTTTTATTTATTTTATTTTATATTATTATTATTTTTTTTTTTATTTATTTATTTTTTTTTTTGGAGACGGAGTCTCGCTCTGTCGCCCAGGCTGGAGTGCAGTGGCCAGATCTCAGCTCACTGCAAGCTCCGCCTCCCGAGTTTATGCCATTCTCCTGCCTCAGCCTCCCGAGTAGCTGGGACTACAGGCGCCCGCCACCTCGCCCGGCTAGTTTTTTTTTTTTGTATTTTTTAGTAGAGACGGGGTTTTGCCGTGTTAGCCAGGATGGTCTCGATCTCCTGACCTCGTGATCCGCCCGTCTCGGCCTCCCAAAGTGCTGGGATTACAGGCTTGAGCCACCGCACCTGGCCTATTATTATTATTTTGAGACAGAGTCTCACTCTGTCGCCCGGGCTGGAGGGCAATGGTGCGATCTCGGCTCACTGCAACTTCCGCCTCCAGGGTTCAAGCGGTTTTTCTGCCTCAGCCTCCCAAGTAGCAGGGATTACAGGCGCACACCACCATGCCTAGCTAATTTTTGTATTTTTAGTAGAGATTGGGTTTCACCATGTTGGTCAGGCTGATCTCAAACTCCTGACCTCATGATCTGCCTGCCTCTGCCTCCCAAAGTGCTGGAATTACAGGCGTGAGCCTGGCCTATTTATTTATCTTTTTAGGATAGAGTCTTGCTCTATCACCCAGGCTGGGGTACAATGGTGCAATCCCGGCTCACTGCAGCCTCTGTCTCCCAGGTTCAAGCAATTCTCCTGTCTCAGCCTGTAGTAGCTGGGACTATAGGCATGTGCCACCACACCTGGCTAATTTTTGTATTTTTAGTAGAGATGGGGTTTCACCATGTTGGCCAAGTTGGTCTTAAACTCCTGACCTCTGGTGATCCACCTGCCTTGACCTCCCAAAGGGATCACAGGCATGAGCCACCACACCTGGCCAGGTTTGTGTGTGTGTGTGTGTGTGTGTGTGTGTGTGTTTAGACATAGTCTCACTGTGTTGCCTAGGCTGGAATGCAATGGTGCAATCTTGGCTCACTGCAACCTCCTCCTCCTGGGTTCCAGTGATTCTCCTGCCTCAGCCTCCCAAGTAGCTGGGATTACAGGCGCCACCACCACATTCAGCTAATTTTTGTATTTTTAATAGAGACTGGATTTCACTGTGTTGACCAGGCTGGTCTCAAACTCCTGACCTCAGGTGATCCACCCGCCTCGGCCTCCCAAAGTGCTGGGATTACAGGCCACCTTGCCCAGCCCGGTTTGTGTTTTTAAATGTCGGTTTACTATAGCACAAAGGGATTGAAGGGGAGTCAGAACAGAGGTGAGGACGTGACCTCAGCAGCTATTCCAGGTGACTATCATGAACAACGGTTTACTGTGTAGCTAGAAGAGCAGGTTCATGAGGAGGACAGGAGGACCTTGCAGAGGCCATCCTTTCAAGAAGTCAAGGACAGAGAATGTTTCAAGGGGTGGGAGTAGGAGCGTGACCTACTCAGATAAGGGGTTAAAATAGACATTTATAATCTCACCAAGGGCAATTTGCAACACGTTTTGATAAGTTCTTTGTGTTTGCATATCTAGGTTCAGGTGATCTATCCATTTCCAAGAAACTGTCAGGCCCAAAAATGAATTCAAGCCAGGCGCGGTGGCTCACGCCTGTAATCCCAGCACTTTGGGAGGCCAAGGAGGGCGGATCACGAGGTCAGGAGATCGAGACCATCCTAGCTAACACAGTGAAACCCTGTCTCTACTAAAAAACACAAAAAATTAGCCAGGCGCGGTGGCAGACACCTGTAGTCCCAGCTACTAGGGAGGCTGAGGCAGGAGAATGGCGTAAACCCGGGAGGCGGAGTTTGCAGTGAGCCGAGATCGCGCCACTGCGCTCCAGCCTGGGCAACAGAGGGAGACTCCATCTCAAAAAAAAAAAAAAAAAGATTTCAAGCCCTATCATTTGCAAGACTGAAAAGTTGCAGCTTTGAAAGGAGAGCTTTTTCTGCCAGCTTTTTAACAGCCTGAGGGCAAGTTTATCTTGTCACTTGTTTCTCACCAGCATGGCCTGCCTGGCTTATAATTGGCGTTCGCTTAAAATGTGAGGAGGGGCCGGGCACTGCGGCTCACGCCTGTAATCCCAGCACTTTGGGAGGCCAAGGCAGGCAGATCACAAGGTCAGGAGATCGAGACCACTGTGAAACCCCGTCTCTACTAAAAATACAAAAAATTAGCCGGGCGTGGTGGCAGGCGCCTGTAGTCCCAGCTACTCGGGAGGCTGAGGCAGGAGAATGGCGTGAACCCGGGAGGCAGAGCTTGCAATGAGCCGAGATCGTGCCACTGCACTCCAGCCTGGGGGACAGAGCGAGACTCCATCTCAAAAAATAAAAATAAAAATAAAAAATAAAATAAAATGTGAGGAGGAAAATGAAAAAGTTCTGGAGACAATGGTGGTGATGGCTGCACAACAATGTGAACATATTTAGTGTCACTGAACGTTATGCTTAAAAATAGTTAAAATGACCCAAAAGAATTGAAAGCAAAGTCTCAAAAAGGTATTTGTACACCCATGTTCATAGTAACATTATTCATGATAGTCCAAAAATGGAATTGCGTGGTGGCTCACGCCTGTAATCCCACTTTTGGATTGTGGATCCGAAGCTGGTTTGGATCACCTGAGGTCAGAAGTTTGAGACCAGCCTGGGCAACATGGCGAAACCACCCCATCTCTACAAAAATATAAAAAATTAGCTGAACATGGGCTGGGTGCGGTGGCTCACACCTGTAATCCCAGCACTTTGGGAGGCCGAGGCAGGCAGATCACAAGGTCAAGAGATCGAGACCATCCTGGCTAACATGGTGAAACCCCGTCTCTACTAAAAATAAAAAAAAAAAAAAAAAATTATGTGGTCGTGATGGCAGACGCCTGTAGTCCCAGCTACTTGGGAGGCTGAGGCAGGGGAATGGCATGAACCGGGAGGCAGAGCTTGCAGTGAGCCAAGATCACACCACTGCACTCCAGCCTGGGCGACAGAACTAGACTCCGTCTCAAAAAAAAAAAAAAAATTAGCTGAACATGGTAGTGCACACCTGTTGTACTAGTACTTGAGAGTTGGAGAATTACCTGAACCTGAAAAGTTGAGGCTGCAATGAGCCGTGATTGAGCCACTACACTCCAGCCTAGGCAACTGGAATGAGACCCCGTCTCAAAAAGAAAAGATGGAAGCAACCCAAGTGTCTATCAATAGATAAATAAATACATAAAATATGGTATAGTCACACAATGGAATGTTGTTCAACGTTATCCAGCAGAACAAGTGTAAACAGCAGAAAGAACAACTGTACATAGGGCCAGGTACGGTGGCTCACGCCTGTAATCCCAGTACTTTGGGAGGCCAAGGCAGGTGGATCACCTGAGGTCAGGAGTTCGAGACCACCATGGCCAACATGGTGAAACCCTGTCTCTACTAAAATATGAAAATTGGCTGGGCCTGGTGGTGCATGCCTGTAATCCCAACTACTCAGGAGACTGAGGCAGGAGAATCACTTGAACTTGGGAGGGGGAGGTTGTAGTGAGTCGAGGTCGTGCCATTGCACTCCAGCCTGAGCGACAAGAGTGAAACTTCGTCTCAAAAAAAAAAAAGAAAAAAAGAAAACCTGTACAGGGAAACTAATAGAAAAGCTATTTTTTTTTTTTTTTTTTTTTTTTATTGAGACTGAGTCTGGCTGTGTCGCCCAGGCTGGAGTGCAGTGGCCGGATCTCAGCTCACTGCAAGCTCCGCCTCCCGGGTTTACGCCATTCTCCTGCCTCAGCCTCCCGAGTAGCTGGGACCACAGGCGCCCGCCACTTCGCCCGGCTAGTTTTTTGTATTTTTTAGTAAAGACGGGGTTTCACCGTGTTAGCCAGGATGGTCTCGATCTCCTGACCTCGTGATCCACCCGTCTCGGCCTCCCAAAGTGCTGGGATTACAGGCTTGAGCCACCGCGCCCGGCCCCAGAAAAGCTATTACCTAAAAATAATCTCATCCAGAAAAATACCTCAAAAATTCAACAAAATTAACTCCTAGTAGAAAATATAAAATTAAAATATTATGCTGTCCCTGCTAAGATAATTCTTTTCTTCTTCTTCTTCTTTTTTTTTTTTTTTTTTTTTTGAGACAGAGTCTGATTTTGTCACCCAGGTTTTTGAATGCAGTGGCACGATCTCAGCTCACTGCAACCTCTGCCTCCCAGGTTCAAGGGATTCTCATGCCTCAGCCTCCCGAGTAGCTGGGATTACAGGTGCCTGCCACCACACCCAGCTAAAGTTTTATATTTTTAGTAGAGATGGCATTTCACCATGTTGGCCAGGCTGCTCTTCAACACCTGACCTCAAGTGATCCACCAGCCTCGGCCTCCCAAAGTGCTGGGATTACAGGTGTGAGCCACTGTGCCTGCCTTCTGCTTTGACAATTCAATACCCCAAAGGGAAGATAGAAAATTGCAATTTTTGGCCAGGGCGGTGGCTCAGGCCTGTAATCCCAGCACTTTGGGAGTCCAAGGCGGGTGGATCACAAGGTCAGGAGTTCAAGACCAGTCTGACCAAGATGGTGAACCCCCATCTCTACTAAAAATACAAAAATTAGCCAAGTATGGTGGCAGTGGCTATAATCCCAGCTACTAGAGCCACCGAGTTTGGTGATGGCACCTGTAATCCCAGCTACTCGAGAGGCTGAGGCAGCGAATTGCTTGAACCTGGGAGGCGGAGGTTATAGTGAGCCAAGATCGTGCCATTACACTCCAGTCTATCCAGTCTGGGTGACAGAGTGAGGCTCCATATCAAAAAAAAAAAAAAAGAAAAGAAAATTGCAATTATTTTGTTGTTGTTGTTGTTTGTTTTTTGAGACAGAGTTTCACTCGTGTTGCCCAACTGGCGTGCAATGGCATGATCTGAGCTCACTTCAATCTCGGTCTCCTGGGTTCAAGTGATTCTCCTGCCTCAGCTTCCTGAGTAAATGGGATTATAGGCATGCACCACCACACCTGGCTAATTTTGTATTTTTAGTAGAGACTAAAAATTGTATTTTTGTATTCCACCATGTTGGTCGGGCTGGTCTTGAACTCCTGACCTCATGATTCACCTGCCTCGGCCTCCCAAAGTGCTGGGATTACAGGCGTGAGCCACCACTCCTGGCTGAAAAATTGCAATTCCTTTTTTTTTTTTTTTGAGACGGAGTCTCGCTCTGTCACCCAGGCTGGAGTGCAGTGGCGCGATCTCGGCTCACTGTAACCTCTGCCTCTCAGGTTCATGCCATTCTCCTCCCTCAGCTTCCCGAGTAGCTGGGACTACAGGCACCCGCCACCACGCCCAGCTAATGTTTTGTTTTGTTGGTTTTTTTTTTGTATTTTTTTAGTAGAGACAGGGTTTCACCATGTTAACCAGGATGGTCTTGATCTTCTAATCTCGTGGTCCGCCCGCCTCGGCCTTCCAAAGTGCTGGGATAACAAGAGTGAGCCACCTCGCCCGGCTTAAAAATTGCAATTCTTTTTTTTTTTTTTTTTTTTTGAGACAGAGTCTCGCTCTGTCGCCCAGGCTGGAGTGCAGTGGCCAGATCTCAGCTCACTGCAAGCTCCGCCTCCCGGGTTCACGCCATTCTCCTGCCTCAGCCTCCCGAGTAGCTGGGACTACAGGCGCCCGCCACCTCGCCCGGCTAGTTTTTTGTATTTTTT
>NC_037676.1:72273216-72288549 GCF_003255815.1 Theropithecus gelada
CTGGAGTGCAGTGGCCAGATCTCAGCTCACTGCAAGCTCCGCCTCCCGGGTTCACGCCATTCTCCTGCCTCAGCCTCCCGAGTAGCTGGGACTACAGGCGCCCGCCACCTCACCCGGCTAGTTTTTTGTATTTTTTTAGTAGAGACGGGGTTTCACCGTGTTAGCCAGGATGGTCTCGATCTCCTGACCTCGTGATCCACCCGTCTCGGCCTCCCAAAGTGCTGGGATTACAGGCTTGAGCCACCGCGCCCGGCCGGCAAAAATTGCAATTCTTTTGTTGTAAAATTTTCAACTACAAAGACCCAGGGACGGATGCTAATAGCTTTTTCTCTTAGAGGATGCCATAAGGTATTGTCCTCTTCTACTACTCTGCATGAAATACAACTCAAAATTAAAAATGTCACAGTGAGAACTTCCTAGACTCTGATTTGGAGTGATTACTTAGATTTCATTCCTCTTTATTGCTCTATATGGCCCTGTCAAGTAAACCAAAACACACATGTGACAGTGTCTGAAAAAATGCAGTTATTGTTTCTTCGGAAGGATATACAGCCCTCATCGGGTAGCTCGATCTTTCACCTAGTTTGGTCTGGCACAGAAATTAACTCCATTTTACAGCTCATCACACTCAGCACATGCTCCAACAAATGGATTCGTGTGTCCAGAGACCAGTAAAATCCCTGCCTCTCTTGGGAATTCTGCTACAGCATTTGTTCTAGGACATTAATGGATGTCCTAACCAGTCCATGTTTTCTAAGGCAATGACAACTCAAGGTCACACTCTTAAAATGAGGCATGTTCAATATAATGACTACAAAAATCGTACATACGCAACACACAGAGATTTCTGGTGGTGTCCATCATACATACTGTTTCTTTTTCCAATATGAAATTTAATGAGGATTCTTATTCTAAGAGGCATTTTAAAAATCAACAAATCAATTTCTAGTAAGCAGCCTTTTGTGTGAGTTAGAGAAAATGTTCAATCAGTGCCCAGTGTTTGCTCAGAGGCATTGCAGGGAATGTAACTAGAAATGCGTACCAGATGAGTGATGAAGAAATGGTCAAGATTACATGTTCTCTCTAAACTTATACCCCAAGCCAAAAAGACACATTTAACTGTAATTGCTACTAACATTCTTCAAACTGTGTATCACCAACTGTCTGAAATTCTTTTAGGCAAAATATTTTCAGTGTTTTTGGGGAGGTTTGTCCAGTGAATTAAATTGCTCAATAAGACTGAAGAATGTATGCATTTTAGGGACAAATTATGATTTTGAAAAGAAAAAGGAAAAATGACTAGAATGAAGGGGAAAACAGGCTGGGCGCAGTGGCTCACGTCTGGAATCCCAGCACTTTGAGAGGCCGAGGCGGGCAGATCCCTTGAGATCAGGAGTTTGAGACCAGCCTTGGCAACATGGCAAAACCCTGTCTCTACTAAAAATACAAAAATTAGCGGGGCATGGTGGCACATGCCTGTAATCCCAGCTACTTGGGAGGCTGAGGCGTGAGAATTGCTTGAACCCAGGAGGCAGAGGTTGCAGTGAGCAGGGATTGCACCACTGCACTCCAGCCTGGGTGACAGAAAGCTACTCCATCTAAAAAAAAAAAAAAAAAAGAAGGGGAAAACAAACAAATGGGAAAGGAAAACACAATCTGGAATTTGAGAGAATGTGCTAGAAAAATTGTACAGTAAATCATAGAAAGTTTTTCAACTGTAGTCTTAGGAGGGAGGTGAGAGGATCACTTGAGCCCGGGAGTTCAAGGCTGTAGTAAGCTCTGATTGCACCACTATGCTACAGCCTCTGTTGTAGGCAATACGGGTTCTTGTCACACAACCAGGAAAGATCAGGCTCGCAGACACTTTGAAGGGTGAGGAGGTTATAGAATTCATTGAGTAAAAAGGAAACAGCAAAGTGAGAGGGGTTCCTGTTAATAGGCCCCCATCTCGCAGAATGAATCCCAGGTTACCACACAGGACTAGGCTCCCCACTAGCTGAGAGCCTCAGAAACTTCTCAAGGCCCCACCCTGTCTCCCAATGTGCAGGCCAGTTGGAGATTCTCTGGGGAGCCTTTTTTATTTGGCTGTCTCACCTGCAGGCTATGCAACACAGTGAGACTTGACTCCATCTTTCTTTTTTTTTTTTTTTTTGAGACGGAGTCTTGCTCTGTCACCCAGGTTGGAGTGCAATGGCACAAACTCCGCTCACCGCAACCTCCGCCTCCTGGGTTCAATCGATTCTCCTGCCTTAGCCTCCGGAGTAGCTGGGATTACAGGCATGCACCACCATGCCCGGCTAATTTTTGGTATTTTTAGTAGAGATGGGGTTTCACCATGTTGGCCAGGCTGATCTTGAACTCCTGACCTCGTGATCTGCCTGCCTTGGCCTCCCAAAGTGCTGAGATTACAGTCATGAGCCACTGTGCTAGCCCTTTTTTTTTTTTTTTTTTTTTTTTTTTTGAGACGAGTCTCACTCTGTCATCAGGCTGGAGTGCAGTGGCAAGATCTCAGCTCACTGCAACCTCCACCTCCCAGGTTCGTGCTGTTCTCCTGCCTCAGCCTCCCAAGTAGCTGGGACCGCAGGCACCCACCACCACACTGGCTAATTTTTGTATTTTTAGTAGAGATGGGGTTTCACCATGTTGACCAGGCTGGTCTCAAGTGCCTGACCTCTCAAGTGATCCACCTGCCTCGGCCTCCCAAAGTGCTGGATTACAGGTGTGAGCCACTGTGCCCAGCCCGTATCTTTCTTTTTTAATACTTATTCAAAGCAAAATAATATGTGAACATGATTTTAAAAGTCATGTAGAGTTAATAGTATTATAACAGTGTCAAATGCCTGGTTTTGATAATGTTCTATGGTTAGGTAACATGTTATCACTGGGCAAAATGAGATGAATGGTACATGAGAACCCCCTGTAATATTTTTGAAACTTCTTGTTTAGGCTTACAGTGTTTCAAAATAACAACTATTTAAAAACTCACATAATTTTACAAAGTTTATAACAAAAACTTGGCAGATCCTCATCCTAGCATTCGCCATTGTTTTTTTCTCTCTCTTTTCTTTCTTCCTTCTTTTTTTCCTCCTTTTCTTCCTTTCTTCTCTGTTCTTTCTTTTTTTTTTTTAATCCAACATATAATTATATATTTAAGTTTTATTTTACATATATAAGATCACAGCTAAGGAGGTTAACCATAATTTCAAATTTTATCACCAGTCACTTGTGCCATTTTATCACATTTGAAAATACTCACTCGTATTATTTACTTCAAACAGTGATCTATAAATTTGTTTAGACTATATTAAGGACCTTTTCTTCTTCAGGATAACTTAAAAAAAATTAAATGACGTATTGAACATACTA
Organism: Theropithecus gelada; assembly: GCF_003255815.1. NCBI lineage: Eukaryota > Metazoa > Chordata > Mammalia > Primates > Cercopithecidae > Theropithecus > Theropithecus gelada. Next base: position 72,276,583 of record NC_037676.1, read on the forward strand.
CTGAAGAAACTTTACTTTTCAATTATAGTCTCTGTATTGAAGATCTGTAGGAATTTTTCTTTAATAATTTTCAAATCTTCCCATGACCTCTCCGTTCATAGAAATATCATCTTTGAAATAATTTGTGTGAATACTTTATAAATCAAAAATGGATTCACATGACCGTATTACCATAATCACCAATTTTAACAGTCTCCTAGATATTTTCTATATCACTTTTCTTGATTATAAAATGTCAGTAAGATGAAAACACTCTTAATATAACAGTATATTTAATTACATCAGTTTCCCATCAACACATCAACGTCACTTAATAATTATATTGGCCATTTCCACTGATCGGCAGGAGGCTCTTCCACTAATGGCTCCCATGGTTTCCAGTCCCTCATTTTTCTTGCCAGAATTAGTTCATGTTCAGCCTGAAGAATCACCTCTTCTAATTGACCACCTTGAAGTTGGTCTTCTAATTTTTTAACATCTGGTTCCGCTTTAACCATAGCCAGCTTCTCATTTGTAATCTGTTCTGTATACTTTCTATATGCTGCATTTTTAGGGATTTCCGCAAGAACATCAAGAATCTTTGTGTACAATATACTTAGCCTCTCGTGTGGAGTATTGCACACAGCCAATCCCACAAGGCCAGTGGTCTTCTTCAGTACACCCGCCATGACAGCCTCTGTTCTTTCTTTTACTACTGGTAAGCTGTGAGGCTATTGTTGATTCATATTCTCCCTAAAGAAACTATCAGCAATAGCTAGCACCAAATTTGTAAATAATTTGTATATACCACCATTTATTTTCTTTTCAGATTTAATTGTTAACTCTTGCCGTCCTACTATGGAAGATGAGGCCCTCATACCTCCCAGGTTCCACATGTATTATCCCTTCCCTCTATCCTCACAGTATATTAATATCATCCTTTCAGTTTTATCAGTATTACTCATTGTTTGTTGTTATGGCAGCACATATTATTCCTAGATGAGCTAAATAGTATACTGGTTACAGCTATGGCATACTTTCCCTTTCCTGTACCATTTCTCTCTCTTTTTTGCTTTACTTTTTTTTTTTTTTTGAGACGGAGTCTCGCGCTGTGTCACCCAGGCTGGAGTGCAGTGGCGCGATCTCGGCTCACTGCAAGCTCCGCCTCCCAGGTTCAGGCCATTCTCCTGCCTCAGCCTCCGAGTAGCTGGGACTACAGGCGCCCGCCACCACGCCCGGCTAGTTTTTTGTATTTTTAGTAAAGACGGGGTTTCACCATGTTAGCCAGGATGGTCTCGATCTCCTGACCTCGTGATCCGCCCGCCTCGGCCTCCCAAAGTGCTGGGATTACAGGCTTGAGCCACCGCGCCCGGCCTTTGCTTTACTTTTTAAAAATTCTTTTTTATTTTACTTTTTATTTGTTACCACTTCTCTTTATCCTGGGAGTTCATAATTGTCTTCCTTTTTGGCTGGTGTTTGCTTGCCTAGTTTTCTGTGGGTTTCTTCCTCTCTTCCTTCCTTACGCCTTGAGGTGCCTCCGTCCTGCTCTGGTTTGGACTGCTTGCTCTCTGGCCTGGGGCATAGTCATCATCCTGTGACTTCTCCTGCCATTATTCTGGGATGCAAACATCTGTGTTGTGTCCTCTGTTTCCTGGGTCCTATGACTTCCTTTTTTTTTTTTTTTTTTTTTGGTTTTTGGTTTTTGACTTTTTTGTAGTGAAACATCCTCCAGAAGCTTTCTAAAAAAGGGCCTATGAATATATTGTGGGGTGAGTGGGTGGGAGATGCATTCGTCCATTTTCACGTTGCCAATAAAGACATACCCAAGACTGGGTGATTTATAAAAGCAAGAAGTCTGATGGACTTACAGTTCCACATGGCTAGGGAGGCCTTGCAATCTTGGTGGAAGGCAAGGAGGAGCAAGTCATGTCTTACATGGATGGCAGCAGGCAAGATAAAGAGCTTGTCCAGGGGAACTCCTCTTTATAAAACCATCAGATCTCATGAGACTTATTCACTATTATGAGAACAGCATGGGAAACACTTGCCCCCATGATTCAATTACCTCTCACTGGGTCCCTCCTACAACACATGGGAATTCAAGATGAGATTTGGGTAGGGACACAGCCAAACCATATCAGGGGGTTATAATTCCTTTTAGATATGGGGTCTTCTGGATTAAACCTTTTTTTCTCTCCCATTTTCCACTTATTTGTGTTTGTTAATGTTGTTGTTGTTATACTTTCTGTGATTTCCTCAATTTCATCTTCTATCCTACCAACTGTGCTATTAAAAAATTTTGTTTTTGCTGTTATATTTTTAATTTCCAAGGGGTTTTTGTCCTCTGTTTACTGTTATATATACCCCTGTTCTTGTTTCATGAATGCAAGATCTTCTAGTATGTCTCTGAAGGTCTGAGAGTTTATTTTTAAAGTTTTCTCATACTCCCTATACTGTCTCTATTTTTCTTTCTATTTCCTTTTTTTTTTTTTTTTGCAGTGGGGGGATGGAATCTCACTCTGTTGCCTAGTGAGGGGTACAGTGAAATGATCTCAACTCACAGCAATCTCCACCTCCCAAGTTCAAACAATTCTCCTGCCTCAGCCTCCCAAGTAGCTGTGACTACCGATGTGCACCACCATGTCTGGCTAATTTTTTTTGTATTTTTAGTAGAGACGGGGTTTCACCATGTTGACCAGGCTGTTCTCGAACTCCTGACCTCAGGTGATCCACCCATCTTGGCCTCCTAAAGTGCTGGGATAATAGGCGTGAGCCACTGCTCCTGGCCCTATTTCCTTATTTTGGTCTCTGTCTGGTATATTGGAGGCTTTTCTCAAATGTTGGTGATCCTTGTTGGGGATGCTTTTTGGCATGTTCTCTTCACTCTCAGGTGGGCCCTGGATGCACACATTGGGGATGAAATCTGTGGGTCTGACTGCTCCTTATACAACTTCTAACCAATTATCCTAATTTCCTCCCCACCCACACTCTCGTTTTCAGAAGAAATTGATGTCTCTTTTCCTGAGCCATCCTGAGGTCTGTAGTGGGAATTCTCTTGGTTCTTGTCAAATTCCCCACCAACTCAGGGGAGTCAGGTCTCTCATGTTGGCTAAATCAGTTAACACTTGGCCATCCGCTTCCAGCCTTCTACAAAAAACGAGATTGAAATCTCTCATCTACTCTCATTTCTTTTCCCTTTGGTTTTATAGGTTTCTCCTTTTTTAAGCCTTTTAGTATCATTTCACTTGGATTTCACGAGGGAACAGATATAAACAACTGGGTTCTGTTTCCCCCGGACCTTCCAAACCAAGCAATTCAAATACAGCAGACCTCTCTTACGGAATTTACATTTTTGTGCTAACATGTGTAGTACTCAGATCTTTATCACACCTGATTCCAGAATTTTGATGATAAAGGCAAAAGAAACCCTTAGATTTCACAACTGCTTGGCTTCTTTTCTCTCCCATGGTTTCCCATATATCCTGAGTCAGCCTTTCTAGAACAACGGCATAATGAGACTTCTTCTTTTTTCTTAAATATTATCTTTTCAGGTCTCCAAAATTCTATTCACAATGTTTGCCTTCCATAAAGCCTTCCTCCATTCCAGCTGCATCCTGTCCCAATCCTTCTCGTTCACTGTAACTCACTAGTTGTATATTGGATGTATATTTCATGTTCATGCTATTTATACATCAGGTATACTTCCCATAACTCACAGCCCTCCTTCACTCCCAAGGGATAATAGACCATCAGAGAGAGGTTATTTTATTGTATTATTTTGTTTTGAGATGGAGCCTCACTCTGTCACCCAGGCTGGAGTGCAGTGGCACCATCTCAGATCACTGCAACCTCTGCCTCCTAGGGTTCAAGCAATTCTCCCTGCCTCAGCCTCCCAAGTAGCTGAGATTACAGGTGCCTGCCACCATGCCCAGCTAATTTTTGTATTTTTTTAGTAGAGATGGGGTTTCACCATGCTGGCCTGGCTGGTCTTGAACTCCTGACCTCAGGTGATTCACCTGCCTCGGCCTCCCAAAGTGCTGGGATTACAGGCGTGAGCCACTGTGAATGGCCTGGTGATTCATTTTAAATTAATCCATTCGAGAGTGGGATTCCTGAGGATGTATGCCTTCTAATTTTATGGGGAAAAGTTAGAACTAATTTCCCAGAGAAAGTGAAGGTTAACCTGAGATTTAAGGAGTTTAGCTAGGTGAAGTGTGGTGACCCAGGTAGAGTAAATTATCTCCCTATACATCCCTTGATCCCTGTAACAGTAGTCAGGGGACATTCCTATTAATGATGGTTCAAATGCAGTGAGTATGAGGCAAGGCATGCTGGCTCATGCAAATAATTCCAGCACTTTGGGAGGCAGAGATAAGAGGATTGCTTGGGTCCAGGAATTCAGGACCAGCCTGGGCAACATAGTGAGACTCTGTCTGTAAAAAAAATAAAAAATTAGCTGGTTATGGCAGTGCATGCCTGTAGTCCCAGCTACTCTGGAGGCTGAGGCAGAAGGATAACTTGAGCCCAGGAGGTTGAGGCTGCAGTGAGCCATGTTCATGCCACTGCACTCCAGCCTGGGTGACAGAGCAAGACTCTGTCTCAAAAAATAAAAATTAGGCCAGGCGCGGTGGCTCACACCTGTAATCCTAGCACTTTGGGAGGCCGAGGTGGGCAGATCATGAGGTCAGGAGATAGACACCATCCCAGCTAACACAGTGAAACCCCATCTCTACTAAAAATACAAAAAATTAGTCGGTCATGGTGGTGGGTGCCTGTAGTCCCAGTTACTTGGGAGGCTGAGGCGGGAGAATGGCATGAACCTGGGAGGCGGGGCTTGCAGTGAGCCGAGATCACACTGCTGCACTACAGCTTGGGCCACAGAGCAAGGCTGTCTCAAAAAAAATAAAAAAATAAATATTAAAAATGCAGTGAGTATGAGAAGCAGCCTATTGCTATGCACGGCAATTGATGCATAGGTTTTACTCCTAGCTATAGCTTTTGCTCAAGCAGAAAGTAGCACACACAAGTGGGCAGGTTATGTATATATATATATTTCGAGACAGGGGCTTACTCTGTCACCCAGGTTGAATGCAGAGTACAGTGGCATGATCTCAGCTCGCTGCAACCTCTGCCTCCTGGGCTCAAATGATCTTCCCACCTCAGCCTCCTGAGTAGCTGGGACTGCAGGTACTTGCCACCACGCCCGCCTAGTTTCTGTAGTTTTAGTAGATAAGGGTTTTTGCCATGTTGCCCAGGCTGGTCTTGAAGTCCTGGGCTCAAGCTATCCATCCTCCTCAGCCTCCCAAAGTGCTGGGATTACAAATGTGAACTACTAAGCTTGGCCTAAATATATATATTTAATACATACAAATATATATTATACATATTCTAATCTATCAAGGAACCAACGTGAGAAGTATAAGAGCCAGTCTCTTACATTCAAGAAGGTTATGCAGTTGTGAAGATGTACAGGGGAGTCAGACTTAGGAAAGTGAATAATGAAAAAATACCACAAAATGGCAGGTGAATGGTCTGCATCAGCCTTGCACTAAGGCTTCATCCTTTCACTCTCTGAACAGCTAGCAAAACAGAAAGACTAGGATGGGGGGAAAGGCCTCCCTCTGGCTTTGATGCCTTGCTCCCTCACGAACCTCTTCCAGATGTACGGATCTCCTTCAGTCAAAAAGAAAAACACCACTAAAAGAAATCAGTCACCCCATTTCAGTATGCAGGTAAAGAACCTGGAGTTAGACCCTTTCCTTTCCTCCATCGGCTGGTCTCTAGCTGTGGCTATGCACTCCCGAAAGACAGATGGAGAGGGAGCAAAGTCCCCAGGGTTAGGGCAGTAGCTGGCCGGGCGGAGCTCTGCCAGGAGCGGGTTTGGGAGCTCCGGGATGTCTGGGGCGTGAGCGGAGGGAGGGAATAAAGCCGCGCTCAGTTCCCTCTCTGTCGCTGCGCGTGATCTGCGCTAGAGCTCGTTCGCCCCCTCTCTAGCCAAAAGCCCCATTCGCAGCGCCTGGGCTGGTCCCACTCACCTGCACCAGGTGGAGGGGAAGGGGAAGAGGTCTAAAGGTGTGGAGTAAGGGAGGGAGTGGAGAAAGGAGGAAGGGAGAGAGTGGACACTTCAAGTCTCAGAGGAGGACCACCTGTGGTCTCAGCCATCGTCACGACCCCCTGCTGCGCCCACGCACGGGTGGATGGGGCCAGGCTCTGGGTGCCACCTGGGAGGAGCATCCATTCATAATCTGTATCTGCCCCCATCTGTCCCTTTTCCTCTCCTAGCTCCCACCCCCCATCCCCGACCCCGGTTCTCTGGGCTAGGTTTCCTACGGGGGAAACGTCTCTGGCACCGTTTGTCCTGGTGAAATCAGGTCCCTGCTTTATCCAGCGCAACTCTGAATAATGATTATTGGGAGGACAGGAAGTAACAAGGTAAAATCAAGAAAGTGACAAGGAGGTGGGCGCAGCGGCTCACACCTGTAATCCCAGCACTTTGGGAGGCCAAGGCGGGAGGATCCCTTGAGCCCAGGAGTTCGAGACCAGCCTGGCCAACATAGCGAGACCCGTCTCTATTAAAAATGCAAAAATTAGCCGGGCTTGGTGGCATGCACCTGTAATTCCAGCTACTTGGCAGGTTGGGGTGGGAGGATCGCTTGAGCCCAGAAAGCGGAGGTTGTGTGAGCCGAGATCCAAAAATAAAAAGAAGAAAAAGAAAAGAAAGAGAAGAAAAAAGAAACCAAAAAGCGAGAAAGCAGAAAAGCAAGCAAGAAAGAAAAGAAAGGAAGAATTAGCCACTGTTTCTGTGCTGTCTCTGTGCTATTCTCAGCACACCTGGGCCCAACCTTTCCATTCCTTACCTATGTTTTCTTCCATTTGTTCGCGTCTAGAAATTTATTCAAGTGAAAAACAGTCTGGGATGTAGGTATATTATTAAACTTACACAGATGTTTAGCACAGCTATTTGTAATACTCAAAAATTGTAAGCTACCTAAATGTTTCACAATAGTCGATTGTAAATTATGGTAATTATTTATTTATTTATTTATTTTGGAGACGGAATCTTGCTCTGTCGCCCAGACTGGAGTGCAGTGGCGTGATCTCTGCAACCTCCCCCTCCCGGGTTCAAGCAATTCTCTGCCTCAGCCTCCCGAGTAGCTGGGATTACAGGTGTCCGCCACCACGTCTGGCTAACTTTTTTTGTATTTTTAGTAGAGACGGGGTTTTACCATCTTGGCCAGGCTGGTCTTGAACTTCTGACCTCGTAATCCACCCGCCTCGGCCTCCCAAAGTGCTGGGATTACAGACGTGAGCCAACCGCGCCCCGCCAATCTTTTTGGTGGACTTTAGTGCGCACATTTCAAGTCATTTTAGCGGAGAATACTATCAACAGGAAATGCTCACTGCACACAAAGTCGGGGGGGAAAGTTGTTTACAGAACAGTTTCTGGTGAAAAGAGAAAACACGTAGACATAATCTGGATGGCAGAGATTAGAGAGTGATTATCTCTAGGTGGCTGAATGCTGGGTCTAGGTTGCCCGCAATGTTATTTTTGTAAGGCTAGGAGAAAAACGTTATTTTAAATATATGGAATTTGTTCCTTTCCAAATCCACTCTCCCTTTCGCCTCCCTAGAGGTTGTCAGGTTCAAGAAGCTGCCGGGAGTTGCAGGAAGGGCTCTGGCGTCCGACACTGGCCCTAAGAGTCTGGAACGCGCGCGCCCCAGGAGTGCCGGCGGCGGGGTCGGGTTGAGGCTGGCGGGATCCTTGGCCTCTGCTGGGGTGCAGGGGGTGGATGCGAGGGACAAAGGGGCGGGGCTTATGGTTCCCAGATCCCGAGGCGGGTTGAGGACGTGAGCTGGGGTCCATGTGTCTGCACCCCTTCTCGCCCGGTTCCTCTCTCAAGGCACGTTTTCCAAAGTGTGTTGAATTCGGGAATCGATCGGAAATTTCAAGGCCAATTAAATGCCCTCTGATGTAGAGCTCTGATTAGGCCCGAAAGGCTTCAAACAGCCCCTCTAGACCCTCGAGTGCCTTCGCCGCGGTGACCTTAGGCGTCCCCTCCCCCAGAAGTTTCCCTGAGGCTTTCACAGAGGTCGGGAGCGGCCTCGCTGGGGCCTCCGCTCCCAGTGCCCCTGACTGGTGGGGAGGGATGGCCTTAATGTCTGAGAGCAGAGACCAGATCGACTCCCACTCGAGACCAGAAAACGAAGAGGAAGAGGAACCCGAGGTGGCCGCAGCTCCCCGGGGACGCAACCGGGAGAGGGAGTCCTGGCCATCTGCCGGCCCCGCCTGGGGGCATCTGCTGGAGGATCCCCGGGAGCCATTATCGTATTCCTCAGAATCTGCCGTGCTGTGCCCCGGCCCCCAAAACCAACAGGACACCCATTCTGTGATTCTCTCCTTCTCCATCGCCCAGTTGGAGGCTGCTGGTGACCAGGAGGGAAAAAAAAAAAAAAAAAAAAAAAAGCCTTTCCTGAGTTCTTTAATTCAAATGCTTATCAGCTTTGCACACCATTCGGCCTTTCCAAAAGCGACCGGAAAACAAAGATCTGGTAATGGCAAAGGATAACTGAGACCTCGCCTGCCTTGCATATTTTGTTCATAGAAGCTGTAGCAATAATAATGTCATCCTACCTCCCCATTTGACATATAAGGAAACTAAGGTTCACTGGAGTGACAGACCAGGCTTGGGTGGCATGTAGCTTCAGTCCATAAAGACAGCTGTGAAAGAATTCAAATAAGGGCTGTGGATGCTTGTTAGGAGGGTTTCCCATCTAATTTCCATCTGCTCAGCTACTAATACCTGGAAAATGGATTAAATAGTTGCTACCTGTCTTGAATGAAGAACTATCTATAAGTGCCCCATAGATAACACCTGCTATACAGATAATTTGCTATACAGAGAATTTGGATTACTTTCAGCTTAGCATTGTATTGTAAGCGTTTCCCAATGTCATGAAGAAGGTTCTCAAAAATGTTTGTAGAAAGAATGCCAAACAGTCTTTGAAAAACTTCAGTTTTAGTAACCACCCAATACTCAATTTTAGCAATGTGCCACAAGTCCTATTGGTGAACATTTAGGCTGTTAGCAGTTTTCATCATCAAAAAGAGTGCTGCTAGCGTTCTTGTTCATATATCTTTGCATTTCTGACTCTTTAGAAGGAATACCTAGAACTGAAATTTCCGGGTTAAAGACTACAGACCTGGCGAGGCATGGTGGCTCATGCCTGTAATCCCAGCACTTTGGAAGGCTGAGGCAGGCGGATCCCCTGAGGTCAGGAGTTCGAGACCAGCCTGACCAGCATGGTGAAACCCCATCTCTACTAAAAATACAAAAATTAGCCAGGTGTGATGGTGGGCACCTGTAATCCCAGCTACTTGGGAGGCTGATGCAGGAGAATCGCTTGAATCTGGGAGGCGGAAGTTGCAGTGAGCCGAGATCGTGCTACTGCATCCAGCCTGGGTGACAGAGTGAGACTCCCTCTCAAAAAAAAAAAAAAAAAAAAAAGACTGCAGACCTTTTGGTGCACAGTGCTTAATTGCTTACTAAAGGCTTGTGCCAGTCTATAGGTTTAGCAGAATAGGTGTGCTCATATCTTTTAACTACCAGTGAGTTTGAGAATACACAAGAGTGACAAGGTCTTTACGCAGGTAGATCATGGTCAGATGGGGTATTCTATTGTAAAGGCATCACCTTATTTTTATTTATTTATTTTTTATTTTGAGATAAAAGTCTCGCTCTGTCACCAGGCTAGAGTGCAGTGGCACGATCTCGGCTCACTGCAACCTCTGCTTCCCGGGTTCAAGCAATTCTCCTGCCTCAGCCTCCCGAGTAGCTGGGACTACAGGCGCCCGCCACCACGCCCAGCTAATTTTTTGTATTTTTAGTAGAGGCGGGGTTTCACCATGTTAGCCAGGATGGTCTGGATCTCCTGACCTTGTGATCTGCCCGCCTCGGCCTCCCAAAGTGCTGGGATTACAGGCGTGAGCCACCACGCCCGGCTCCTCTCCTCTTTTTCACGCTGTCATGTGCCCTGGGTGGCTGCTGTCACTCTTGGGAATATTTTAGTTCCAAAGTAATGACAACAAAGGGAAGGCCAGATCACATTGTTTGCACATTCATTCATTCATTTATTCATTTCACAACTATTCGTTGAGCCACCTATTATATGCAGGCCAGTATGCTTGTTGGGGACACAGAAGGAAATAATATTGACATTAATATCTAACATTTATTGAACACTAAAGAAAGGCACTGCATTAAGGATAAGATTGTGCACAGGATCTTACTTAATCCTTACCATAGCCCAATCAGGTAAGTACTATTATTTACCCCATTTTACAGATAAGAGAACTAATAGCTACAGAAGTTAAAGGTCATACAGCTGGTTAAATGGTGGAGCCTGGATCCCAATCCAGGCTGTCAGCACTCAGAGCTAGATTCCAGAAGAGTCGAGAGTATTCCAGGCAGAAGGGATATCATAAGCGAAGGCCCTGAAGCAGAAGGCAGTTTGGCTTGTTAAAAACGGGAAGAGGGCCAGGCCCGGTGGCTCACGCCTGTAATCCCAGAACTTTGGGAGGCCGAGGTGGGTGGATCACCTGAGGTCAGGAGTTCGAGACCAGCCTGACCAACATAGAGAAACCCTGTCTCTACTAAAAATACAAAATTAGTCGTGTGTGGTGGCGCATGTCTGTAATCCCAGCTACTCAGGAGGCTGAGGCAGGAGAATCGCTTGAACCCGGGAGGCAGAGAGTGAGCCAAGATCGCGCCATTGCACTCTAGCTTGGGCAACAAGAGCAAAACTCTGTCTCAAAAAAAAAAAAAAAAAAAAAAAAAACTGGAAGAAAGTTTATGTGGCCATAACAGAGTTCTAAAGGAAGCCCAAGACCTAGACCTAGTTGGAGAAAGAGGCAAGGCCTTGTAGGTTAGTGTTAAAGATTTTGGACTACAGAGGCTGGGCACAGTGGGTCACACCCGTAATCCCATCACTTTGGGATGCCGAGGCAGATGGATCATGAGGTCAGGAGTTCAAGACCAGCCTGACCAACATGGTGAAACCCTGTCTCTACTAAAAATACAAAAATTAGCCGGGTGTGGTGGCAGGTGCCTGTAAACCCAGCCACTCAGGAGGCTGAGGCAGAAGAATTGCTTGAACCTGGGAAGCAGAGGTTGCAGTGAGCTGAGATCGCACCATTGCACTCCAGCCTGGGTGACAGAGCAAAACTCCATCTCAAAAAAAAAAAAAAAAAAAAAATTGGACTACAAATGTGAAGCTTTTACAAGGTCTTGAGTCCGGATACAGTAGCTCACACCTGTAATCTCAGCACTTAGGGAGGCTGAGATAGGAGGATCACTTGAGCCCAAAAGTTCAAGAGCAGCTCGGGCAATAGAGTGAGACCTTGTCTCTACAAAAATATAAAAAATCAGCTGGGTGTGTGTCTGTAGTCCCAGCTACCCGGAAAGCTAAGGTGGGAGGGTCACCTGAGCCCAGGAGGTCAAGGCTGCAGTGAGCCGTGAGTGTGCCACTGCCTGGATGACAGAGACCTTGTTTCAAAAAAAGAAAAGAGAAAGAAAGGAAGGAAGGGAGGCAGGGAGGGAGGGAGTGAGAAAGAGAGAGAGAGAGAGAAAGAAAGAAAGGAAGAAAGAGAAAGAAAGAAAGAAAAAGAAAAAAAGAAAGAAAGAAAAAGAAAGAAAGAAAGAAAGGAAGAAAAGAAAGAAAGAAAGAAAGAAAGGGCCGGGCGCGGTGGCTCAAGCCTGTAATCCCAGCACTTTGGGAGGCCGAGACGGGCGGTTCACGAGGTCAGGAGATCGAGACCATCCTGGCTAACACAGTGAAACCCCGTCTCTACTAAAAATACAAAAACTTAGCCGGGCGAGGTGGCGGGCGCCTGTAGTCCCAGCTACTCGGGAGGCTGAGGCAGGAGAATGGCGTGAACCCGGGAGGTGGAGCTTGCAGTGAGCTGAGATCCGGCCACTGCACTCCAGCCTG
>NC_037676.1:72288645-72297858 GCF_003255815.1 Theropithecus gelada
AAAACAAAAAAAAAAAAAAAAAAAAAAAAAAAAAAAAAAAAAAAGAAAGAAAGAAAGAAAGAAAGAAAGAAAGAAAGAAAGAAAGAAAGAAAGAAAGAAAGAGAAAGAAAGAAAGAAGGGGGCAGGGGGCTTAAGCAAAAGAGTGATAACATTGTGTTTTGAAAAGATGCCTCTAGCTGGGAAGAAAATGATCTGGATTGGGGTAAGAATAGATATAAAAGTTATTTTATCAGCTGAGTTGAGATGAGGGCCTTAGGCTTCTGAGATGAATTGCAACTGGATGTGAGGTGGGACAACCAGCTTGCTAGGGCAGTAGATAGTGGTGCCATTCCTCAGATAGGGACCTGGGGATGGGGTGGAGACACTGTCAGGTTTGTAGGAAAGATCTTTTTTTTTTTTTTTTTTTTTTTGAGACGGAGTCTCGCTCTGTAGCCCAGGCTGGAGTGCAGTGGCCGGATCTCAGCTCACTGCAAGCTCCGCCTCCCGGGTTCACGCCATTCTCCAGCCTCAGCCTCCCTATTTTTTGTATTTCTTAGTAGAGACGGGGTTTCACCATGTTAGCCAGGATGGTCTCGATCTCCTGACCTCGTGATCCGCCCATCTCGGCCTCCCAAAGTGCTGGGATTACAGGCTTGAGCCACCGCGCCCGGCCGTAGGAAAGATCTTGAGTTTAGTTTTAGACGTGTCAAAGTGAGTTGCCTCTGAGACACACAAGTAGAGATTCCACGTAGAAAGACAGATCAAAATGTAGGAATTGTCAGTGTACAGATGGCAATCAAAGCAAGCTATGGCAGCGCAGGACACTATTCAGGGACGGAGAGCACAGTGACAAGAGCGCAGGGCACAAACATTTACAGGTTGAATGCAGGAAGCATGTAAAGGTACCCCAGGAACTGGGAGCAAGGAGGAACATCAGAGGGCAGCACATATTTCAGAAAGTGACAGGCCTGGTAGACATGGAAGTTGGAGTATCCTTGGGACCAGGGTTTGCAGAGCTCTCAGATTTTTTTTTTTTTTTTTTTTTTTTTTTTTTGAGACGGAGTCTGGCTCTGTAGCCCGGGCTGGAGTGCAGTGGCCGGATCTCGGCTCACTGCAAGCTCCGCCTCCCAGGTTTACGCCATTCTCCTGCCTCAGCCTCCCGAGTAGCTGGGACTACAGGCACCCGCCACCTCGCCCGGCTAGTTTTGTGTATTTTTTAGTAGAGACGGGGTTTCACGGTGTTCGCCAGGATGGTCTCGATCTCCTGACCTCGTGATCCGCCCGTCTCGGCCTCCCAAAGTGCTGGGATTACAGGCTTGAGCCACCGAGCCCGGCGAGCTCTCAGATTTTTAAACTGTAGTTATTGATTCTGCTGTGGGCTGATTGGCAGCCCGCCTTCTGCTCCATTTGCTTCAGCAGAACATAATTTTGAAGGTCTAGCAAGTGACCTTTAGGGCCTCTTTTTTTTTTTTTTTTTTGAGACGGAGTCTCGCTATGTTGCCCAGGCTGGAATGCAGTGGCAGGATCTCAGCTCACTGCAAGCTCCGCCTCCCGGGTTTAGGCCATTCTCCTGCCTCAGCCTCCCGAGTAGCTGGGACTACAGGCGCCCGCCACCACACCCGGCTAATTTTTTTTGTATTTTTAGTAGAGACGGGGTTTCACCGTGTTAGCCAGGATGGTCTCGATCTCCTGACCTCGTGACCCTCCCGCCTCGGCCTCCCAAAGTGCTGGGATTACAGGAGTGAGCCACCGCGCCTGGCCTCACTTTGTAGTTTCTTTCAGACTTTTACATGTATATTTCGATTAACAAAGAAAAGGGGATAATTTAATGAAAGAACATATTTTGCTGTCAACATTTCATTACTCTTATCTTCCACCATTTCCACATCAGCCATTACCAAGTAAATACAGGTGGACATTTTTAAGTACAATATCTTTAGAATTGTACAAATAGGAAATGAAGTTCTGAACCCTGATGTTCAGAAAACACCAAGGTGTAGAGTTCAATTGTTTTCCGAGACCCATTCATGACTTGTCTCATTTAGGCACTATTTTTCCCCAAAGCAGATTGCATCAAAAATCATCGAGTCCCTGCTGTGCAAGACATAAAATTGCTGAGATGCTCCTACTAGATGCTCAGTAATTATTTAAGGAGAGAAAGATGGGAGGGGGGAAGGGAGCAAGAGAAGGAAAGAATGAGAAGATGATTTTTGCAATAAAAGAGTCCACAATTTGGTGGTGAAGATCTACTTCAAATAGCTAATGGATGTGATCTCTCTTTTGGTAAAATGATGACAATATGCTTATTTCCTAGGCACGTGGCTGAAAATCAGTCTTTGTGCACTCTGGATCAAATAGGCATGCGAATATAAAACACCTTATGTGAGATGGATCATTTAAAATAGAGTATAAAGACAGTGAGTTTGTATTTGAAATGAAAAAACAAACTTAAATCACCCCGCATGATAGGCAATTTCAACCTCTCTGCTTTTTAGCAATTTATCAACCAATCATTAAGTGAGTTAACTCTAGATCCAGGGAATGCTGATGGCAGCATTAGCCATAAATAAATAAGCTAATATGTACAATAGCTAAATGAATAGATTTTTCCTTGGTGTTTTATGACCTGAAAAGAATGCAGCTTTTCATTAAAGGAATCATTTGAAAATGTGGAAACTGGTACTGCCGCAGTTCAGTGCTCTCTGCCCATTGATAATGGCCTCTGTATTAGTTGTGGGGGTGGGAGACTGATGTCCATTTACTTTTGCAAAGATTGTTATTGAATGAAACCTTTAATGGGGGCGTTTTATGATCCCACTCAGCTAAGAGCTCAGGGTTGCCTTAGAATAGTCTTTCCCTCCACCTCGACAGCTCTTAGAGAATCAATACAGGTAATATGTCAGTTGGTGGTCAGCAGTCCTGTAAGTAGAGGTAGAGCTGAAATGGAAACTGACAGGTAGCCACTTAGAGAGAGGGCCTGGAGTAAACACTCTGAAAAGTAAAGCTTCTCCCGGGAGTGGAGAGTGTGCAGCCCTCACACTGCCATCAGTGCTGGGGTCCGATAGGAAGAGCTAGGAACAAAGACGAGACAGCAGGGGAAAAGCCTCTCAGAGCTAGGGGAAAGCCGTCCGTTGGGGCGGTACCATTAGAGCCCCAGGATTCATACGGTTTGTCCACTTGTAGCATCTGTCATTGGTCTAATTTAAAAAAAAAATTTTTTTTTAAATGATTGTTTAAAATTGTGGTAAAATAAACGTAACATTTATTGTCTAAACTTTTTTAAAATTTCTTTTCTTTTGAGACAGGGTCTCACTCTGTCATCTGTCACCCAGGCTGGAGTCCCTGTGGTACAGTCATGGCTCACTGCACCCTTGACCTCCTGGGCCCAAGTGATCCTCCCATCTCAGCCTCCCAAGTAGTTGGGACTACAGGCACACGCCACCATAGCTGGCTAATTATTTTGTATTTTGTAGAGATGGGGTTTCCATGTTGCCCAGGCTAGTCTGGAACCCCGGTCTCAAATGATCCTTCCACCTCGGCCTCCCAAAGTGCTGGGATTACAGGCGTGAGTCACTGAGCCTGGCTTTTTTTTTTTTTTTTTTCTTCACTAGTTTTGGGGAAACAGCGGGTTTTTGGTTACACGGGTAAGTTCTTTAGTGGTGATTTCCGAAATTTTGGTGCACCCATCACCCAAGCAGTGTACACTGAATCCAAAATGTAGTCTTTTATCTCTCACCCCCCTCCCACCCTTCTCCCCCAGTCCCCAAAGTCCATTATATTAATATCATTCTTATCCCTTTGCATCCTCATAGCTTAGCTCCCACTTACGAGTGAGAACATATGAGATTTGGTTTCCCATTCCTGAGTTACTTCACATTCAGTGGCATTAAGTACATTCACATTGTTGTATAGCCACAACCATTATCCAGCTTCAAAACTCTTCATCTTGCAAACCTGATTCTCTGTAACCATTAAACAGTAACACGTGCAGGCCCAGTGACCACCATTCTACTTTCTGTGAATTTGACTACTCCAGGTACCACATATTAGTGGAATCATAGTGTTCGTCCTGTTTGGGTTGTGAGTTTAGGTTTCTCAGAGAGAATTCCCCCTATTCTGCCTTTAAGCATTTTGTGATTAATATACTGTAATTCACAAACAGATCTCTATTTTTGAAAGTCATTTTGTATTTATTATTCAAGTAATACAGTTTACAAACATCCATTTCTTCATATTTACTTTCTCTCCCTCTCAAATCTTGCCACATCTTGAAAAAACAATTGCATGTAAGCACCCAGGTAACTGGTGAACCAGGAGGCACCTTTGCAGTTCATAAATTGGCAATTGCAAAAGTTCCTGGCTGACAGTGTTCAAGGGTCTTCTTCCTGGAAACTCTACTGGGCACTTGAGTCTGCAGGCTCAAAACCCCCAGGTGGCCTGAGCCTGGAGGGCCCTAAGGGGCCTTATATTGGAGCATTGTCTTTGTGCTGGCCTTCCCAGGCCCTGCAGTCCTCCCCTTGGGCACGTGCAGAAGACTGGAATCCCATGTCACACCCGCTCTTGACTGCCCAGCCATAACCTAAGCTACTAGTCAACAGGAAAGATTTCAGACCCCCCTGTTATCATCAGGAATAGAGCCCACCTTGGACTTGCCTTGAGGGGGTTTTAGGGCTGAAGGGATTTGGTATAGTATTTAAGAACTGGGAAATAGAGATGGCAGGTTCCCTCTAAGGAGAATCTGAAACAGCAACCTTGGAAGACACCCTGCACAGTTTTAGTGGAAGACAGATTCAAAATCAAATTTAAGAGAATTTGGCTCTGGAACCTTTAAATCAGATAACCCGGAATTCACCTAGAGGGCTCTTCCCTAGGTCAGGTCTGCGCAGCCTTGTAGCAGTAAGGTTGAAGAAACTTTTCCACAGGAAAAATAAAAAATCCTACTGACCCCAAAGCAAGCTTAATGGGGATAAAATGGGTGATTTTGTTTTGCAGTTTTCCCTCTGCATTCTCTGGCTGCATCTCAGGACGTGCATTGGTTAATAATGTGAACCCCATTCCCAACCCCTAGCTATTCAGGAGACTGAAGCGGGAGGATACCTTGAGCCCAGGAGTTTGAGTGAGCTATAATGGCCACTGCACACCAGCCTGGGCAACCAAGTGAGACCCTGTCTCTTTAAAATAAATAAATACACAAAAAGGCCAGGCACGGCTGCTCAACCCTGAAATCCCAGCACTTTGGGAGATCCAGGGGGATGGGTCACTTGAGCTCAGGAGTTCAAGACCAGCCTGGGCAACATGGTGAAACCCCATTTCCACCAAAAATACAAAAAATTAGCCAGATGTGGTGGTGTGCTCCTGTGGGTCCAGCTACTCAGGTGGCTGAGGCAGGAGAATCGCTTGAGCCTGAAAGGCTGAGGTTGCAGTGAGAGAGAGAGTGCCACTGCACTCTAGCTTGGGTGACAGAAAGAGACTCTGTCTCAAAACAAAACAAAAAAACCCAAAGAATTGAAAAAATAATATATTAGGTAAGAAAAATCTTACATAATATTTTCATTATGAACACATTAAAAATTGTGCTTGCGCCAGGCGTGGTGGCTCACGCCTGTAATCCCAGCACTTTGGGAGGCTGAGGCCAGCGGATCATAAGGTCAGGAGATCGAGACCATCCTGGCTAACACGGTGAAATCCCGTCTCTACTAAAAGTACAAAAAAATTAGCCGGGTGTGGTGGCGGGCGCCTGTAGTCCCAGCTACTCGGGAGGCTGAGGCAGGAGAATGGCGTGAAGCCGGGAGGCGGAGCTTGCAGTGAGCCGAGATCGCGCCACTGCACTCCAGCCTGGGTGACAGAGGGAGACTCCGTTTCAAAAAAAAAAGAAAAGAAATTGTGCATTACATATACAAACATTGGAAAAAATAATTGATACAGATATAGAGATGCCAAATAGAACACAACTGGGCCCAGCATAGTGGCTTGTACCTGTAATCCCAACATTTTGGGAAGACAAGGCGGGAAGATCGCTTGAGCCCAGAAAACCGGAAGATCGCTTGAGCCCAGGAGATAGAGACCAGCCTGGGCAACAAAGTGACACCCCCATCTCTATAAGAAAATCAATAAAATAAATTGGCTGGACGTGGTGGCCCATGCTTGTAGTCCCAGCTACTCAGAAGGCTGAGATGGGAGGATCACCTGAGCCCAAGAAGTTGAGGCTACAGTGGGCCATGATCATGCGCCACTGCACTCCAGCCTGGGCGACAGAGTGAGAGAAATTCAGTCTCAACTCCTGCCCCGCCCCCCACCCCCTACCTTCCCCACACAGAAGCAAATGGAAGACCACTTTTTTTTTTTTTTTTTTTCAGATGGAGTCTCTCTCTGTCGCCCAGGCTGGAGTGCAGTGGCGCGATTTTGGCTCACTGCAACCTCCGCCTCCCAGATTCAAGTGATTCTCCTGCCTCAGCCTCCCAAGTAGCTGGGATTACAGTCACGTGCTGTCAGGCCCAGCAAATTTTGTATTTTTAGTAGAGACGAGGTTTCACCAAGTTGGCCAGGATGGTCTTGATCTCCTACATCGTGATCTGCCCACCTCGACCTCCCAAAGTGCTGGGATTACAGGTGTGAGCCACCGACCCCGGCCAGAAGAACACTTTTTAAAACAATTCATGAAAATGAAGAATGGGATTCCATCGCCT
Source organism: Theropithecus gelada (assembly GCF_003255815.1). NCBI lineage: Eukaryota > Metazoa > Chordata > Mammalia > Primates > Cercopithecidae > Theropithecus > Theropithecus gelada. The sequence goes on from NC_037676.1 coordinate 72,295,311, forward strand.
TTGACAGATTTTCTTGATAGCAAACCGCTTTCAACAGAAAGGACTGTGCTAGAAATAAATCCAAGATGAATTTTATGAATCTATGATGCAATTTACACAATGTTAAAGCACAAGCAATTTATCCCACTTTTTTTTTTTTTTTTTTTTTTTTTTTGAGACGGAGTCTGTCACCCAGGCTGGAGTGCAGTGGCCGGATCTCAGCTCACTGCAAGCTCCGCCTCCCGGGTTCACGCCATTCTCCTGCCTCAGCCTCCAGAGTAGCTGGGACTACAGGCGCCCGCCACCTCGCCCGGCTAGTTTTTTGTATTTTTTAGTAGAGACGGGGTTTCGCCGTGTTAGCCTGGATGGTCTCGATCTCCTGACCTCGTGATCCGCCCGTCTCGGCCTCCCAAAGTGCTGGGATTACAGGCTTGAGCCACCGCGCCCGGCCCCCACTTTTTAATATATAAAGAAAGTATCAAGAATCCTCACCTCAAATATAAACAATAATTTTTTTTTTTTTTTTTTTCGAGACGATGAGTCTCGCTCTGTCGCCCAGGCTGGAGTGCAGTGGCGCGATCTCGGCTCACTGCAAGCTCCGCCTCCCAGGTTCACGCTATTCTCTTGCCTCAGCCTCCGGAGTAGCTGGGACCACAGGCGCCTGCCATCATGCCCGGCTAATTTTTTTGTATTTTTAGTAGAGACGGGGTTTCACCGTGTTAGCCAGGGTGGTCTCGATCTCCTGACCTTGTAATCCGCCTGCCTCAGCCTCCCAAAGTGCTGGGATTACAGGCGTGAGCCACCGCGCCCGGCTAAAATTTATTTTTAAAAAGAGAATTCTGGCCGGGTGCAGTGGCTTGCGCCTGTAATCCCAGCACTTTGGGAGGCAGAGGCAGGCGGATCGCCTGATGTCAGGAGTTCGAGAATAAATAAATAAATAAGAATTCTGAGATAATTTAAGATGAAAAACAATTTGACAGTGACAAGAATATCCTGAGATCATGTGCAAAAATAGAGCCAATCTTCTCCCTAAACATTCTCTATCCTAGTTGTAATTAGGGCTAAATATCTCATTTCAAAATACCAGAATTTGTTTTATTTAAGCTCCTTTACACCAACAAAGTGATGTGGTGAAAATTTTTTGCATTAAAAAGTGGAAGTACTTTTTATTTCTTGAACATGTAACCTCTTTGAATAACACAGAAAACCGTTGTTTTCTATATGAGATTCCCATACTTTATGAAGAGAATATCAATGAGGAAGACATTTATCTCTATTTTATATAATTTTTAACATTATTTTCCTTTCAAAACAATTTTGGTAATTCTATTTTAATATTTGCCAAATTACAAAAAAGTTCTTTTTTTTTTTTTCTTTTTGAGACACAGTCTTACTTTGTCACCCAGGATGAAGTGCAGTGGCACGATCTCAGCTCACTGCAACCTCTGCCTCCCGGTTCAAGCAATTCTTGTGCCTCAGCCTCCCGAGTAGCTGAGATTACAGGCGCATGCCACCACGCCTGGCTAATTTTTGTATTTTTAGTAGAGACTGGGTTTCACCATGTTAGCCAGGCTGGTCTTGAACTCCTGACCTCAAATGATCCGTCTCCCTCGGCCTCCCAAAGTGCTGGGATTACAGGAGTGAGACATGGTGCTCAGCCACCACAAAAAAGTTCTATGATATGGGATTCTAGCTCAGTGTTTCTATTGAAATAATTCAATGTACAAATCTGTTCCCCTGAACTTTGGGCAGGGTTCATAAATTTAAGAGTTCATTGCAATTACTTAGTTACTGCCCCTAGAGTCATAAAACACTCTTTTTTTTTTTTTTTTTTTTTCCATGAAACGGAGTCTTGCTCTGTCACCCAGGCTGGAGTGCAGTGATGCAACCTCAGCTCACTGCAACCTCTGCCTCCTGGGTTGAAGCAATTCTCCTGCCTCAGCCTCCCAAGAAGCTGAGATTACAGGTGCCCACCACCACACCCAGCTAATTTTTGTATTTTTAGTAGAGATGGGGTTTCACCATGTTGGCCAGACTGGTCTCGAACTCCTGACCTCAGGTGATCCACCCACCTCCACCTCCCACAGTGCTGAGATTACAGGCACGAGCCACCGTGCCCGGCCTCACAAAGCATTCTGAACACCCTTAAAAACGATGTCTGAGCAAAATATTCTGCAATCTATCATGTCAAAATCAGATCCACCAATAACAGATGGTCTAGGACAGTATTTGTGATTTTACCTGTATTATACTTGGAATGGCAGCTCCTACCAACCCCAGCCTGCCCTGTGCTTTGCCTGGGTACAAATGAGCTATAACTTTGTGGCCAGAACACTGAGCCTTCTGCAGGCCCATTGAGGTCCCAAGCATCTATCTACCGTGATTGTTTTGTTCATTGCAACTGCCAAGTTTCCCAGATTCAAGAAGGACACCCTGAGGGCTCATTAAGAGCACCATCAATATCAGGGATGCCACTTTACTTTTTGCCTAGTTGTTTTTTCAGGGTTTTAAATGTCCCTCTTTATACTTTTTTTTTTTTTTTTTTTTTTTTTTTTTTTTTTTTTTTGGG
>NC_037676.1:72297952-72328272 GCF_003255815.1 Theropithecus gelada
TTTTTTTTTTTTTTTTTTTGAGACGGAGTCTCGCTCTGTCGCCCAGGCTGCAGTGCAGTGGCGCGATCTCGGCTCACTGCAAGTTCCACCTCCCGGGTTCACGCCATTCTCCCGCCTCAGCCTCCGAGTAGCTGGGACTACAGGCGCCCGCCACCACGCCCGGCTAGTTTTTTGTATTTTTAGTAGAGACGGGGTTTCACCATGTTAGCCAGGATGGTCTCGATCTCCTGACCTCGTGATCCACCCGCCTCGGCCTCCCAAAGTGCTGGGATTACAGGCTTGAGCCACCGCGCCCGGCCTTTTTTTTTTTTTTTGAGACAGAGTCTCGCTCTGTCGCCCGGGCTGGAGTGCAGTGGCGCGATCTTGGCTCACTGCAAGCTCCGCCTCCCGGGTTCACGCCATTCTCCTGCCTCAGCCTCCTGAGTAGCTGGGACTACAGGCGCCCGCCACTGCGCCCGGCTAATTTTTTTTTTTATTTTTAGTAGAGACGGGGTTTCACCGTGGTCTCGATCTCCTGACCTTGTGATCCGCCCACCTCGGCCTCCCAAAGTGCTGGGATTACAGGCGTGAGCCACCGTGCCCGGCTTTTTTTTTTTTTTTTTTTACTCTGAGTGAAAGGATGTATGATTATCAGATATAGACTCATGTAGGGAAAAGAAATATAAGCAGAAAAACTACCTCAGGAGATCTCTAAATTCCATCTGTAGCTCCAGAAACAGTTCTGTATTTCTGACAATAAAATAACAAAACTGTGTTCCATTGGTATCCATTATTCCCAGTAAGTACACCATACTGCCTGCAATCTGCATTCTAATGGTGTCTCCTAATTAATAGTTGCAGGGACTGGGAGGATAAATCAAATAAAGCAATGGTTCTTTAGTTTTATGGATGTGATGTTAAACCTCAGAAATCAAATGATTTGTCCAACATTATACAATGAGGAAATGGTGGAGAAATACAAGTTTGCCCGACTCCAAAATCTGCATTCTCTATGTTATACCCTATGCTGCATCTAAAAATGTTCAGCCAGAATAAGTATATTAGTGCAGTTTTAATCTCATTTGACATTCTACGTGGTGGTTTGTCTTCTACTTTGACTGTTCTAGTCTATTGATTTTTTTTTTTTTTTGAGATGGAGTTTCACTCTTGTTGCTCAGGCTGGAGTGCAATGGCATGATCTCGGCTCACCACAACCTCCATCTCCCGGGTTCAAGTGATTCTCTTGCCTCAGCCTCCTGAGTAGCTGGGATTACAGGCATGGGCCACCATGCCCGGCTAATTTTGTATTTTTAGTAGAGACAGGGTTTCTCTATGTTGGTCAGGCTGGTCGTGAACTCCCAACCTCAGGTGATCCACCCACCTCGGCCTCCCAAAGTGCTGGGATTACAGGCTTGAGCCACCACACCCAGCCGTCTACAGCTTTTATTATTATTTTAAACTGGTTCAAATTAGCTTTAGAAATAGATCACATACATTTTATTTAAAAAATTGTTTAATATATTCTTAAAAGAGGTCTTACAGTGTTGCCCAAACTGGTCTCAAACTCCTGGGCTCAAGTGATCCTCCCGCCTCAGCCTCCCAAAGTGCTGAGGTGACAGGCATAAGCCACTGCACCTGGCCGATAACATACATTTAAAAAAATAAACATAAAAGAGCTTCAGGGTACTACTATAGAAAGATGTTGTGTTATGAATGACCGTATTTCCAAACTAAAAGTTGAAATATGTAACCCTAGCAATATGACCAAAACTTTGAGTAAACAGATATTAAACGAAATGGTCCCCCAAATTTTCTAGTTAGTGTAGGATGCATTATCCATTATACAGTATTGTTATTTGATTATTCAATTACTGGCACGCGTGTATTTGAATGACTGTTAGAAAAGCGCAAAATATGGCCGGGCACGGTGGCTCAAGCCTGTAATCCCAGCACTTTGGGAGGCCGAGACGGGCGGATCACGAGGTCAGGAGATCGAGACCATCCTGGCTAACACGGTGAAACCCCGTCTCTACTAAAAAATACAAAAAACTAGCCGGGCGAGGTGGCGGGCGCCTGTAGTCCCAGCTACTCCGGAGGCTGAGGCAGGAGAATGGCGTAAACCCGGGAGGCGGAGCTTGCTGTGAGCTGAGATCCAGCCACTGCACTCCAGCCTGGGCGACAGAGCGAGACTCCGTCTCAAAAAACAAAAAACAAAAAACAAAAAAAAAAGAAAAGAGCAAAATACAAAACAAGAAACCCTGCCTCCCTTTGCTGCTATTCGAGTTCAAAGAATGAAGTTGTTAATCTGAATTATTCAATGAGTGAAAAAATTGGGATCACACCAGTTTCTGATGACTTGCTTTACTATTTGATTTAAAAGTAATGTTTAAACCCATAACAGTAAGAAAGTGTTTCAAGTAATACATTTTGAACCAGCCGTTAAGGAAAGGCTGCCTAATTATACAATGAGCCCCCATCTCTTTGAAAGACCATTGTTCTGTCTTAATTAACATGAAGTAAAACAGTCCTAAAACAACAGGGCACATTCCCATTAGGATAAATTACTCAGACTTCAGCAAGGCAGCAAGTAATTCCCTAGAGTAGAATCTGTCACTGCTTTTCCACCTGCACTATATCTATCTCTCAAAGGACTGGGCTAGAGCTGGGAACCTCCCTCTGGAAGGGGCATCTGTTTCATATTGAATTTGCTCCATTTGTGGCCATGGGTGGAGGGTGCAGCAGATCCCCAGGCGGTCAGCAGAAACACGGCTGTGATGGGACAGATCCTCAGCAGCTGTGGCTGCCTTCGAAGCACTTTTATCCTGCTCATTCTGGTCTCAAATCTTCCACGTGGTATTTCAGTCTGTTGTTGCTTTACTTAATATTGAGAAGAATGGGATGGATAGTCTCCAGAAAAATGCTATTTTCCTTTTTTCTTTTGAGACGCCGTCTCTGTCACCCAGGCTGGAGTACAGTGGCACCATCTCGGCTTACTGCAACCTCTGCCTCCCAGGTTCAAGCGATTCTCCTGCCTGAAACTCCCGAGTAGCTGGGATTACAGGCATGCACCACAATGCCCGGCTAATTTTTGTATTTTTAGTAGAGATGGGGTTTTGCCATGTCAGCCAGGCTGGTCTCGAACTCCGGACCTCAGGTGATCCACCCGCTTCAGCCTCCCAAAGTGCTGGGATTACAGGCATGAGCGAGCCTCGGCACCTGGCCCAGAAAAATGCTATTTTCTTAACAGGATCCATAAACTGGGCATAGAGGCTAGTTAGGAGGCTGGGCTCTGGAGCTGGGCAGAGGTGGCTTTGCCTCTTAAAGGCAAATCAGCTTGCCCCACTTCTTTCATCTCTCTCAGTCTCAATTTCCTCATCTGTAAAGTGGTAAACTCAGTGGCATCATCTCACAGGGTCAATGCTCCATAGATGTTGGATATTATGATCCACATATGAGTTGAGTCTGATGTCTCTGTGCACGTTAGAGAAACCCATTCCCCGAACACTTGCCTCAGCTGTAGGATACCATGCAGAGCACATTTTTCTTTTCAGTGGGCCTCTGTGTGTTTGTCTGTGCTCTGCATTCTGTATTAGCAAGAACTAGCTAATTAGAAAAACCCCCAAAATATCCTGTCTATTTCATACTGTCTATTCATCAGTAATGAAATCAGGTTTAAACCTAGAGCAATATCGGTATCTTTTTTTAGCCTATCTTCATTTGCTTATCATATTTCTTCCCCAATTACTTAACATCACAGATGGTGGGACAAATAACTTCTGTGCCCTCCAAGTAACTTTGGAGCTAAACACATTAACTGGCATTTGTCATGTAGTGGGGGAGGGGTGGGAACAAAGTGTTTAAAATTAATCAAAATAAAGATGGAATATTAATTCATGACTGAAGATAGTTACAATACTAATGAAGCTCTGACTCGAATGAGTTCTTATTTATTTGTATTTATTTATTTGAGACAGGGTCTCGTTCTATCACCCAGGTTGTGCACCGTCACGGCTCACTGCAGCCTCGACCTCCCAGGCTCAACTGATCCTTCCACCTCAGTGTCCTGAGTAACTGGGACTACAGGCATGTGCCACCATACCTGGCTAGTCTTTTTTTTGTTTTTTTTTTTTTTGAGGGACAGGGTTTCACCATGTTGCCCAAGCTCGTCTGGAACTCCCGGGCTGAACCAATCTGCCCACTTTAGCCTCCCAAAGTGCTGGGATTACAGCCATGAGCCACTGTGCCCAGCCAAATTTTTATTTGTATTTAATTTATTTATGTATATTTTAGAGGTGGGAATCTTGCTGTTTCCAGGTTAGAGTGCACTGGCTATTCACAAGTGTGATCACAGAGCACTACAGCCTCAAACTCCTGAGCTCAAGGGATCTAAGCAACTGGGACTACAGGTGTTTGCCACCACACTTGGCTTTAAATTAATATTTATTCATTTATTTATTTAGTGGGGTTTTTGTTTGTTTTTGTTTCTGCCAAGTGCACAGTATGATAAGTGAATTTTTAGAGAATTTGTTCTAGGCCTGATGCAGTGGCTCACACCTATAATCCCAGCACTTTGGGAGGCCGAAGTGAGAGGATCAGTTGAGCCCAGGAGTCTGAGACCAGCCTGGGTAACATGTTGGGACCTGCCTCTCTGTCTCTTTATATATATAAAAGAATCTTTTCTATAAAGAAATATAATACATGATGACCACATAGTATAACTGGAGGCCCAAGGCAAAGAGTAGAGAAAAATCTACCTTTTTCTTGGCTCACTGCAACCTCCGCCTCTGGGTTCAAGCAATTCCCCTCCCAAGTAGCTGGTATTACAGGCATGCGCCACCACACCAGGCTAATTTGTGTATTTTTAGTAGAGATGGGGTTTCACCATGTTGGCCAGGCTGGTCTTGAACTGCTGACCTCAGCTCATCTGCCCATCTGGGCCTCCCAAAGTGCTGGGATTACAGGCGTGAGCCACCCGGCCAACTGCAGGGACTTCTATAACCCATAAAAGGAAATAGAATCTGAATCCCTTGTTTTTACATTGTCTCCACACTCTGAGGGCTAGTCGTTTTTGGGGTTTTTTGTTTGTTTGTTTTTGTTTTTTTTGAGTCAGGGTCTGGTTCTGTCACCTAGGCTGAAAAGCAGTGGGGCGATCTCAGCTCACAGCAACCTCTGTCTCCTGTGCTCAAACCATCCTCCCACCTCAACCTCCTGAGTAGCTGGGATCACAGGCATGTGCCACCACCCCCGGCTGATTTTTGTATTTTTTTGGTAGAGATGGGGTTTCACCATGTTGCCCAGGCTGGTCTCTAACTCCTGGACTTGAGTGATCCACCTGCCTCGGCCTCCCAAAGTGCTGGGATTACAGGCATGAGTCATTGTGCCTGGCAGGGCTAGTAGTCTTCATGAAACTTCATGTGGGAGTAGAATGTTTCTTGATCTGAGAAGATTTTCCCACAGATGCTGCATGAGCAGCCTTCATCCTCCTTGTGTGAACGCCGGACATGGCTGTCATGGGCAGCATGGGATGCAAAAGATTTACCACAGTACTTGCATTTGAAGGGCTTCTCCCCGGAGTGCTGCCTGATGTGTGTGCGGAGTATGCTGGAGGCAGTGAACCTCTGCAGAGAACAGAAACACAGAGTACAAGAAAAAGTCAACTTCCATGAGCTGGACAACCAATTAAACTAAGGCGTCAATTTCATTGTTGCTCATCCTTACAGACAAACCTTGAGTTTTAAGGACAAAGAGCACTTCTGGTCATCAGCAGTAGCCTTAATCAGAAAGGACTCCACTGACGTGTCCTTCTGCCTGGTTTTGAGAAGCACTGGATGTTAGAACAGTGGTTCTTCAGTGGATAGATTATCTGGAGGTCCAGTTTTTAAAAAAGCAGATTGCTGGCTGGGTGCAGTGGTTCATGCTTGTAATCCCAGAACTTTGGGAGGCCAAGGTGGGTAGATCACCTGAGGTCAGGAGTTCAAGACCAGTCTGGCCAACATGATGAAACCCCATCTCTACTAAAAATACAAAAATTAGTCGAGCATGGTAGCATGCACTTGTAATCCCAGCTACTTGGGAGGCTGAGATGGGAGAATTTCTTGAACCCAGGAGGTGGAGGTTGCAGTGAGCAGTTATTGAGCCACTGTACTCCAGCATGGGTAACAGAGTGAGACTCTGTATTTAAAAAAAAAAAAAAAAAGCAGATTGCCAGCCTGGGCAACATAGCAAGACCTCACCTCTACAAAAAGTAAAAAAAATTAGCTGGGCGCGGTGGCTCACGCCTGTAATCCCAGCACTTTGGGAGGCTGAGACGGGCGGATCAGAAGGTCAGGTGATGGAGACCACGGTGAAACCCCATCTCTACTAAAAATACAGAAAATTAGCCGGGCGCGGTGGCGGGCGCCTGTAGTCCCAGCTACTCAGGAGGCTGAGACAGGAGAATGGTGTGAACCCAGGAGGTGGAGCTTGCAGTGAGCCGAGATCGCGCCACTGCACTCCAGCCTGGGTGGGGGACAGAGCGAGACTCCGTTTCACAAAAAAAAAAAAAAGTAAAAAAATTACCTAGGCATGGTGGCATGCACCTATGGTCCCAGCTATTTGGAAAGCTGAGGTGGGAGGATAACTTGAGCCCAGAAGGTCGAGGCTGCAGTGAGTTATGATGGCACCACTGCACTCCAGCCTGGGTAACAAAGCAAGACTCTCTCTTAAAAAAAAAAAAAAAAAAAGACTGGGCACGGTGGCTCAAGCCTGTAATTCCAGCATTTTGGGAGGCCGAGACGGGTGGATCACGAGGTCAGGAGATAGAGACCATCCTGGCTAACACGGTGAAACCCCGTCTCTACTAAAAAATACAAAAAACTAGCCGGGCGAGGTGGCAGGCGCCTGTGGTCCCAGCTACTCCGGAGGCTGAGGCAGGAGAATGGCGTAAACCCGGGAGGCGGAGCTTGCAGTGAGCTGAGATCCGGCCACTGCACTCCAGCCTGGGCGACAGAGCCAGACTCAGTCTCAAAAAAAAAAAAAAAAAAGCAGATTGCCAACCCTACCTAAGAGAGTGTGACCCCAAAAATCTGACATGAGACCCAGGAGCCTGCATTTAAACAAGCAATTCTGATGTGGGTCCTAGGATCATACTTCAGGACAAACCTCATTACAGAAGGAGAAGCTAATATCGACCAGAAGCTAATATCGGCCAGTGTCTTTGCATAAGTCAGTGCTTTACTGGTTTTCTTCTTCTTCTTCTTCTTTTTAATTTAAACTTTTTGAGATGGTTTGTAGGTTTGTTTTATTTGTTTGTCTGTTTGTTTTGAGACAGAATCTCACTCCATCACCCATGTCGGAGTGCAGTGGCGCGATCTCGGCTCACTGCAACCTCCACCTCCCAGGTTCAAGCGATTCTAGTGCCTCAGCCTCCCAAGTAGCTGGAATTATAGGTGCACCACCATGCCCAGCTAATTTTTGTATTTTTAGTAGACATGATATTTCTCCATGTTGGCTGGTTTCAAACTCCTGACCTCAGGGTGATCCATCCACCTTGGCCTCCCAAATTGCTGGAATTAAAGGTGTAAGCCACTGTGCCCGGCTCAGCGGTGTTTTTCTATGCCAATTATTTTCATTCTATTGACACACACTTTGGAGGTATTAGTTGCCCTAATCTGGTAGACTCATGTTTTTATTCATTTTGAGAGGCTTAGAAGTAGCTGTAGGACAGCCTCTACTTCTTTTGCGGCTTTATTGTAAAAAGTAAATGACTCAGTGACAGAAACATAAGCTATACCAGTGCTTTCCAACAGGGCTTTCTGCAATAATGAGAATATTCTGAACCCACGCTGTCCAGCTTGGGAATCACTAGCCACATGGAGCCACTGAGCACGTAAAATGTGGCTAATGCAACCTAGGAACTGAATTTTTCAACTTTACTTCGTCTTTACTAATTGAAATAGCCACATATGATTAACCGCTAACTGCACATTGGACAGCACAGAGCTATTTTGGTGTAATATGTCTAAAGTGTGGTCAACCTATTGTTTCTATTACAGCAATGTCTAACCACATGACTCATTTGTTTTTACAACTCTGTATTCTGTGTAACATAGACTAGATGCCGCTTCTGCAATGCTCCTATAGAAAATTACATCAGTAGCATCCTTCACAGATTAAAGTAGTAATAGTATCAGTTAACATTCCAGTACTACTTTTTATGTTGTGCCAGGCACTGTTACAAGAGTTTCATATATTTTACTGATGTTATCCAACAACTTGGTAAAGACTAATCTCCCCAGTTTATCAATGTGGAAACTAGCAGGAGTTCATGGATTTGCTCAGGGTGGCACAGCTAGGTAAGCACCAGAGGCAGGACTTGAAACTTGGCCAAGTTTGTGCTCTTAAATACTACGAAATAGTGAGTTGTTTTTTTTTTTTTTGTTAGATGGTGTTTCACTCTGTCACTAAGGCTGGAGTGCAGTAGCATGATCTTGGCTCACTGCAACCTCTACCTTCGGGTTCAAGTGATTCTCCTGCCTCAGCCTCCCAAGTAGCTGGGATTACAGGCATGTGCCACCATGCCCAGCTAAGTTTTGTATTTTTAGTAGAGATGGGGTTTTGCCATGTTAGCCAGAATGGTCTTGAACTCCCTATCTCAAGCCGCCTGCCCGACTCGGCCTCCCAAAATGCTAGGATTTCAGGCTTGAGCCACCGCCCCCCAGCCCCTTGTTTTTTTTGAGAGAGAGAGTGTCTCATTCTGTCACCCAAGCTGGAGTGTGCAGTGGTGCAATCTCGGCTCACTGCAACCTCCACTTCCTGGGCTCAAGCAATTCTCCAGCCTCAGCCTCCCAAGTAGCTGGGACTACAGGCATGAGCCACCAATGCACGGAAAATTTGATTATAAGCGTGAGCCACCACACCTGGCTAGTGCTTTTAAATACTATGTAATAGGTCATCAGGTCTCCATAAATTTGGAATGTATTTTACTACATGTACCCTAAATGCCAGCTTGGCAATAGGAGGTTGGTTATATTTAACCATCTTTAGCAAAGTCGAGCATATTTAGGGGTGGAAATGAGGACTGTGCTGATACTTGACTAACATTTACCAAGAACTCATTAAGCCAGGCTTTGTTTCAAGTTCTTATACATAGACACCCAAGCAGAGCTCAGGACACATCCCTTAGTAAGAGGTTCCATTTACCTTAGTACAATACACACACTGGTATGGTCTGTCTCCAGAGTGGACTCGCATGTGTTTGTTAAGGCTGGAAGACTGAGAGAAACATTTCCCACATGTAGAACACTGAGGTGAAAAAGAAAAATATAGTTGAAATCACACCTTCCTCTAACAAGTCCATTTCAATCTTGCATTTACCTGGGGTTAGAGAAGAACTCTTTTTCAAAAAAAATTATTATTATTTTTTTTGAGACAGGATCACAATTTGTTACCCAGGCTGGACTGCAGTGGCACAATCACAGCTCGCTGCAGCCTGGAACTCCCAGGCTCAAGCAATCCTCCCACCTCAGCCTCCTGAGTAACTGGGACTACAGGTGGGCGCCACTAAGCCAGCTAACTTTTTTTTTTTGAGATGGAGTCTCGCTCTGTCATCCAGGCTGGAGTGCGGTGGCGCGATCTCAGCTCACTGCAAGCTCCACCTCCCGGGTTCACGCCATTCTCCTGCCTCAGCCTCCTGAGTAGCTGGGACTACAGACGTGTGCCACCACACCCGGCTAATTTTTTGTATTTTTAGTAGAGATGGGGTTTCACGGTGTTAGCCAGGATGGTCTCCATCTCTTGACCTTGTGATCCGCCTGCCTCGGCCTCCCAAAGTGCTAGGATTACAGGCGTGAGCCACCGCGCCCGGCCCAGCTAACTTAAAAAGTTTTTTTTTGCAGAGATGAAGTCTCACTATGTTGCCCAGCCTTGTCTTGAACTCTAACAGATCCTCCTGCCTTGGCCTCCCAAAGTGCTAGGATTATAGCCGTGAGCCACGGCACCCGACCTGAGAGAACTCTTGCTTCAGATGTGGAATGTGGGAGCTGAACAAGTTTGTGGTGTATGGCAGAGGCCTGAATTAGTCCTGCTCTCTCAACAGGTAGCTGCGTGACTACAGCACATCAGTTAAATTTGGAATCTTAGTTTTCCGATCTTGCTCATGGGCAAAATACCTGCTCTGCCTTCCTCACAGCGCTATGAGTCAACTACAAGCACTGTACAATTAACTCAACAATTATCTATGATTTACAGAGTACCTACTATGTGCTCCACACTGCTAGAAACCAGGAGCTAGAAGTCAAGGAGGGGTGGCAATGAACATGTAAGCCTCCATGGCAAGGCACAGTAGCAGATGATCTGAGACATGTTGAACTTTCATGAAGAGGTTAATATTTTGTACACACGCTGTGAATAATTAATGTTGTTTCTCCAAAGTCTTGACCTTGGCAACTCCTCTCGAAACTGTCTCAGGAATTTCACACCAGGTGAAGTAAACTACGAGAGAGGTGCAAGCACCGGAGGGGTTGCCAGGGATAAAGCAGAAGGCCTTTGGTTTTGACATCACTTTTAAGGAAATTACGTTTACTAAAGAGAAAAAACTATTTTCCTCTGAGAAAGGTTTCCGAGCTTTCACATCCTCTTTCCAGGCATGCTTAGGCGCAGAGGAGAGAGCAGATCTTTTTATTTATTTATTTATTTATATTTTTGAGGCAGAGCCTCACTCTGTTGCCCAGGCTGGAGTGCCATAGCACGATCTCAGCCCACCGCAACCTCCGCCTCCTAGGTTTCAGCAATTCTGGCATCTCAGCCTCTCGAGTGGCTGGGACCACAGGTGTGCACCAAGTGCCCATCTCTACAAAAAATACAAAAAATTAGCTGAGCATGGTGGCGCGTACTTATAGCCTCAGCTCAGCTACTTGGGAGGCTGAGGTGGGGGGATTGTTTGAACCTAGGAGGTGGAGGTTGCAGTGAACTGAGATCATGCCATTGTACTCCAGCCTGGGCAACAGAGCAAGACTGTCTCAAAAAAAAAAAAAAAATTTTTCTCCACTCTACTGTAAGAGCACCTCATCTGTTGAAGAGTAAGCTATCATCTCACTATCACCAGCTTCCTCATCAGTCCTGTCATCTACTGACCTCCTGGTCGACAGTCCTCTAATTTCAAAGAGAGCGAGCATTCTATACATCTTCCGTAATCTGGTTTTTGCTTGATAAGACAAATTTTTTTTTTTTGAGATGGAGTCTCACTCTTGCCACCCAGACTGGAATGCAACGATAGTCTCCGCTCACTGCAATCTCTGCCTCTAGGGTTCAAGCAATTCTCCTGCCTCAGCCTCTAGAGTAGCTGGGACTACAGGTGCTCGCCACCACACCCGGCTAATGTTTTTATATTTTTAGTAGAGACGGGGTTTCACCATGTTGGCCAGGCTGGTCTCGAACTCCTGACCTCGGGTGATCTGCCCAACTTGGCCTCCCAAAGTGCTGAGATTACAGACGTGAGCCGCTGCGCCTGGCCAGTAAGCCATCATTTATATAATTAGTTTTGTGTTGATGAACATGCAGTCTCAAACTTTTCACTATCAGAATACTGGATAGTTTTCACTTTTGTCCGTCTAATAAGCGAGAAATACCTTCACCATCCTGATATTTTAAAATCCTTTTAGAATTACACAAATACATGATAATTGTAAATGTATTCAAATTTTATAGTATAATAAATATATAGTATATATACACTATATATACACTATATATACTATATATACAAATAATATAGTAATTAAGCATGACTTTTCCAGAAGCTTAGGAAGGAAGGAAGAAATAAGGACAATTTTATGATGATTACTCTCAATTTTCAAAAGAGGAAAATGGGCTCAAGATCGTAGCTGCCTGAGGTAGTTCCGACAAGGCCAACAGTTAAGCAAGAATCCATCTGTGTCCTGTGCCTGGCCGGGCGCCGTGGCTCACACCTGTAATTCCAGCACTTTGGGAGGCTGAGGCAGGAGGATCACGAGATCAGGAGATGGAGACCATCCTGGTTAACATGGTGAAACCCCGTCTCTACTAAAAAAAAAAAAAATACAAAAAATGAGCTGGGCGTGGTGGCGGGCGCCTGTGGTCCCAGCTACTTGGGAGGCTGAGGCAGGAGAATGGCGTGAACCCGGGAGGCGGAGCTTGCAGTGAGCCGAGATCGCGCCACTGCACTCCAGCCTGGGCGACAGAGGAGACTCCGTCTCAAAAAAAAAAAGGAATACATCTGTGCCCAAGCCTTGTCCTCCTTTTAATTAAGCCTAAGGGTATATTTGTACTTTTTTGCACCAAGCCTAGCAGAGCATCCAGGTATCTGGAATGGCTCCCTAATGTCATTACTGCTTTTCTGTCTTACAAAATCCTCGGCCTGCGGTAGAGGCCTTCCGCTCTTTGGAAGCACCATGCCTTCGCTTCCTCCTCACCTATACCCGTCAACACACTTGCACAGATATGGAACAAGGTGCATTTCCCCAGGAGCACATGCCAGATTCTTTCTTGCCTGGAACGGCTCGACCCTTTTTCCCTGCCCAACTAACCCTGCCACCAGTATAAACTAGATACCCCATTTGTCCTCCTATACTTGGCTCAAGGCCACTTCTGTGCATCTTTCATAATCCACGTGTCCAGGTGGCCGTGGACACTCCTTCCTCCATGTTCCTCCCTCTGCTGGTACATGCATCCTAACACGTGTGTATCGCTGTGCCTATTCACGCATGCCTGTTGGGTAATACTATCCTCTCCTCCTTCAGAGGGTGTCCGTCGGCAGCACAGCCATGCAGCTAGCACCTACAAGGCAACTCCCCGTGTTCAGGAGCTTGGGAAGGGAGACAGAACGTGATGGCGGGTCGTGTGTCCTCCTAATACTCACCTTGTGAGGCCGGTGCTTCTCATGAACATGAAGAATGTGGATCCGAAGCCTGTCCCGCTTCTCAAAGGACCGTTTGCAGAGAGAACAGGGAAATTTCCTATCGCCCTTGTCCACACAGGGGGTGTACTTGAGGTGCTTATCTCTGTAATATTTGTAGGTAAATACCTTCCCACATCTTTCACATCTGTAGCCTTCTGCAGACTCTGTCAAACACAGCAAACACAATGTCTCTTCAGTTACTTTCCTCCCTAGTTCCTTCAAAAGGTATTTTATTTATTTGTTTATGTATTTATGTATTTATTTATTTATTTTTAGCCAATAGTTCTTTTGGCTACTTAAAGAGGAATTTTCTTTTTTTTTTTTGAGACGGAATCTTGCTCTGTTGCCCAGTCTGTAGTGCAGTGGCACAATCTTGGCTCACTGCAACCTCTGCCTCCCAGGTTCCAGCGATTCTTCTGCCTCAGCCTCCCAAGTAGCTGGGATCACAGGTGCCTGCCACCACGCCTGGCTAATTTCTGTATTTTTAGTAGAAACAGAGTTTCACCATGTTGGCCAGGCTGGTCTCAAACTCCTGACCTCAGGTGATCCTCCTCCCTTGGCCTCCCAAAGTGCTAGGATTACATGCGTGAGCCACTGTGCCTGGCCAAGATAATCTTTTTTTTTTTTTTTTTTTCTTTTGAGACGGAGTCTTGCCCTGTTGCCCAGGCTGGAGTGCAGTGGCCGGATCTCAGCTCACTGCAAGTTCCACCTCCCGGGTTCATGCCATTCTCCTGCCTCAGGGTTCCGAGTAGCTGGGACTACAGGCACCCACCACCTCGCCCGGCTAGTATTTTGTATTTTTTTTTAGTAGAGACAGGGTTTCACCGTGTTAACCAGGATGGTCTCGATCTCCTGACCTCATGATCCGCCCGTCTCGGCCTCCCAAAGTGTGGGATTACAGGCTTGAGCCACCACGCCCGGCCTATTTTTATTTTTTTGAGACAGTCTTGCTTTGTTGCCCAGGCTGGAGTGCAGCGGTGCGATCTTGGCTCACTGCAACCTCTACAAGTGATTCTCCTGCCTCAGCCTCCTGAGTAGCTGGGACTACAGGGGCGTGCCACCACACTCGGCTAATTTTTGTATTTTTAGTAGAGGTAGGGTTTCACCATGTTGGCCAGGATGGTCTCCATCTCTTGACCTTGTGATCCACCCGCCTCGGCCTCCCAAAGGGCTGGGATTACAGGCGTGAGTCACCGTGTCCGGCCAGCAAGATAATTTTTAAAAACCATTTTACTCCATATACCAAACATATACCAAAATGAAAATAATAGTGTAATAAACCCTCAAGTGCCAAACACCAAGCTTTGACCAACTCATAACTAATTTTGCTTTCATTTATATCACCACTCCCCATAGTAGATTATTTTAATACTAATTCATCCTTTGACTCAAAAATATCTAACTGTAATCTTTAGAAAATGACTTTTTTTTAAAAAGCATAATTGTGGCTGGGCACAGTGGTTCACACCTGTAATCCCAACACTTTGGGAGGCTGAGGTCAACGGTTCAAAACCAGCCTGGTCAACATGGTGAAATTCCGTCTCTACTAAAAATACAAAATTAGCCAGGCGTGGTGGTGCATGCCTGTAATCCCAGCTACTTGGGAGGCTGAGGCAAGAGAATCACTTGAACCTGGGAGGCGTAGGTTGCAGTGAGCTGAGACTGTACCACTGCACTCCAGCCTGGGTAACAAGAGCAAAGCTCCATCACACACACACAAAAAAGCATAATTGTGCCAGGTGCAGTGGCTCACGCCTGTAATCCCAACACTTTGGGAAGCTGAAGTGGGCAGATCGCTTGAGCTCAGGAGTTTGAGACCAGCCTGAGCAACATAGTAAGATCTCATCTCTATAAAAAAATAATAAAAATTATCTGGGCATGATAGTACACGCCTTTAGTCCCAGTTGCCAGGAGGCTGAGGCAGGAGGATTGCTTGAGCCTGGGGAAGTTAGTTGAGGCTGCAATGAGCAGTGATTGAGCCACTACACTCCAGCCTGGACAACAGAGCAACATCTTGTCTCAAAAAAAAAAAAAAAAAAAGGCATAAACATAATGTATCGTTGCTACACTGTCATACCTAAACAATTAACTCTTATTCTTTTATAGAAACATATATGTACTTATATACACACATATATATTTGTTTAATTACTTTCTGGTCAGTCCATTCAAATTAGGATTCAAACAAAGTCTACATGTTGTATATGGTTGCTATGTCTCTTAAACATCTTAACCTATAGGCTCTCTTTCCCTTTTGTTCCTTGAAATGTACTATTGAAGAGACCCTTCCACTAGCCCCATTTAAGAGCAGTGCAACCCTGCAGCTCTTGAACACATTCCTGCCTAGCATTTGTTACAAGGTTAATACACTGAGGCCAACCTATTTCTCTTTGTGCCTTTAAGATCAGCCTGAGTTACAAGCTCAGGCAGTCACCAGGACACCCGCAGCTGACTTCCCAGGCTTCACAGTGCTGTTCCATTCTACGAAGTTCGAGGGACCTTCTTAGTTTATACTTCATTACTCAAAACTTGTGGCAGATTCCACAGCTAGAATCTTTGTGTGTAGAGTAAGGGTGAAAGCATCTTGACTTCCCTAATGCACAGGGTTACTGTGATGACTAATTTAATTCTAATACTTACTGAGTCTTACCAATGTGAGTGATACTATCACTGAATGGCAGGTAAGACTGAGAGAGGTAAATCTGTTTTTATCAATGGAGGAGGGAGGAGGAGAGAAGTTAGAGAGGGTGTAGCTAGACTCTAGCAAAGCAGGTCCCACATCCAGGGGTGTCTATGTGTTGGGGGAAGGCGACAGAACAGGGGCCACCTACAAAAGCATCCCTGCAGAGGACACTCTGGATTCCAGAGGATAAAGTGGCTTTGACTATGAATGCACCACTGAGACTTCATTGTTTGACCCCAGGGAGGAAGAGCAGCCAAGAGTGAGTCTATATGCAAGAGTCTGCAGATAGAAATCTTCTCAGCATCAGGACAGCAGGGAAGCTGTCCATCAGGGACTTTGTTAGTTGACAACTACATCCCAGGCACATTTAACAGGTGGCTAAGGAAATAAACTATTCATTAAGTAAATAACCAGGAAGGCAACTACCAATACCAAGCCGATCCATTGCCCTGCTCTGTCTATCACTTTCATTGAGGTGCTAATACTCTCAGAATCCCCGTGCCGGGGCACTTTTTTGGCACAGAGGTAGAATTTTTATTGGTCAGAAATACCTGTCCTTCCTGCTTCCTGGGGTGGGAAGGGAAGAGAGGGTCAGCAATTTTACAAACATAAGCAATAAAGCACACCAAAATTTAGAATAGTTTCAGTACTGAGTTCGCTTAAGAACAACCACTTAAGCAGAACTGAAACCTAATTTCATCTTGTTCCCTATCCTTCCTAATTTTATCTTGTTCCCTATCCTCCCTCCCCCTATCTCTTCACACTCCACACCCCAAAACACACACAGAAATTCCCTCTCCCTCACAAGAGGGGAATGCTTACATATTCAAATAACCCGCCCACATACAGTCTAGACCCTTCCCTCACCACTCAAGACCTTAAAGGGGAAGGCTCCCACCTACCACCAATCCTGGCCAAAAAGCCTTTGGGGAAAAAAACTCATTTGAGAATGCAATGGGATTTTAATTTTTCTTTCCTTTTTATCACATCCAAACCATTCATATTAATAGATTAACAAATTAGCATTCATTTATAATTATTCCCAACAAATTAAGTCGTTTACAAGTTTCCCTCCATTGTCCAAAATATATGTCCTCAAAACAATGCTGTAAGCATCAGGTATCACTTGATTCAGAACTGTAACACAAGTATCTTCTCTACATGCTGGGTTTCCCCCACACTCAACCATCATAAGCCTTCATTCTGTTGCTTGCTCTGATTGCCTCTGATATCTGCATACTATTCCAGTTAATAGCATACAGGTTGAGTATCCTTTTTCTGAAATGCTTGGGACCAGAAGTGTTTTGGATTTCAGGATTTTTTCCAACTTTGGAATATTTCATATACATAATGAGGTATCTTGGGGATGGAACCAAAGTCTAAATATAAAGTCTATTTATGTTTTGTTTTATACATACTTTATACACATAGCCTGAAGGTAATTGTTTTTTTTTTGAGATGGAGTCTTGCTTTGTCTGCATCCTCCGCCCCCCAGTTTCAAGCGATTATCCTGCCTCAGGCTCCTGAGTACCTGAGATTACAGGCATTCGCCAGCACACCCAGCTAATTTTTTTGTATTTTTAGTAGAGACAGGGTTTCACATTGTTGGTCATGCTGGTCTCAAACTCATGACCTCAGGTGATCTGCCTGCCTCGGCTTCCCAAAGGGCTGGGATTACAGGCATGAACCACCGCGCCTGGACCACCTGAAGGCAATTTTACACAATATTTTGCTTTATTTATTTATTTCTTTATTTTGAGACGGAGTCTTGCTCTGTCCGGCCTGGGTGACAGAGTGAGACCCTATCTCAAAAAATAATAATGATTTCTCAAAAGGATAATGATAACCATCTTGTCAGTTATTAAGCAGGTACTTTTTTCAAATCCATTGCTCACTTTTCTTTCTTTTTTTTGAGATGGGGTCTCACTTTGTTGCCCAGGCTGGAGTGCAGTGGTGCGATCTCAGCTCACTGCAACCTCTGCCTCCTAGGTTCAAGTGATTCTCCTGTTTCAGCCTCCTGAGTAGCTGGGATTACAGGCATGCGCCACCACACCCAGCTAATTTTTTGTATTTTTAGTAGAGATGGGGTTTCACCATGTTGGCCAGACTGGTCGTGAACTCCTGACCTCAGGTGACCCACCCACTTTGGCCTCCCAAAGTGTTGGGGTTACAGGCGTGAGCCACCATGCCCAGCCTGTTGACTTTTATTTCAAAAGGAGTTGGTACATTTCGGGAAGTGACCAACAGGTCTTGGTTTGGTGCTAAGTACGAGACAACTTAGAGCTCCATAGATCATAGAGAATCCCAACCATTTTTGCCTCCATTCCTATCTTTACCTACATTCCCACACCCACACCACCCACCAAAACACTTCTGGTCCCAAGCGTTTCAGAAAAAGGATACTCAACCTGTATGCAGATATCAGAGGTGATCAGAACAAGCAACAGAATGAGGGCTTATGATGGTTCAGTGGCGGGGAGAACCCAGCATGGAGATAAGATACCTGGGGGAGTAGGAAGATAGTTCACCAAAACAATTCTGACAGCCCCTCATCATTGGGACCATTATTTATCATTAGATAAATAATGACTGCTCATTATTTATCCCCTGATTTCTGGTGGACACTTCCCTGCCTTCTGCTTCACTATTCCCTGAGTCTGATTGCCTTCCCTCTCTCCCTCTGCCTTACACGTGCCTTATTTCATTTCATTCCTAAGCAGCTTTTTCCAACTTAGTTCTAATGTCTTCCTCTCACTCAGTACGCACTGGGATCCAGAAGCAGGAGATACTAAGGTGTTTAGGGTTATTTCCTGCCCTGAAGCATCTCAGTCTAGCAGGAAAACAGGCATGCAGATGCAATTCACTCTTTTTTTTCTTTTTTTGAGACGGAATTTCGCTCTTCTTGCCCAGGTTGGAGTGCAATGGTCCAATCTCAGCTCACTGCAACCTCCGCCTCCCAGGTTCAAGCAATTCGCCTGCCTCAGCCTCCCTCAGTAACTGGGATTACAGGCGCCCACCACCATGCCCGGCTAATTTTTGTACTTTTAGTATAAACAGGGTTTCGCCATGTTGGCCAAACTGGTCTTGAACTCTCAACCTCAGGTGATTCACCTGCCTCGGCCTCCTAAAGTGCTGGGATTACAGGCATGCGCCACTACACCTGGCCCATTTTTTTAAAAAAACCTGTTCCTTACACATTTATTATATCATAATAATTTGCCTTCTCTCTCTCTCTCTTTTTTTTTTTTTTGAGACAGAGTCTTGCTCTGTTGCCCAGGCTGGAGTGCAGTAGCATGATCTTGGCTCACCACAACCTCTGTCTCCTGGGTTCAAATGATTCTCCTGGTTCAGCCTCCCCAGTAGCTGGGACTACAGGTGCCTGCCACCATGCCTGGCTAATTTTCGTATTTTTAGTAGAGAAGAGGTTTTTTGTTTTTTGTTTGAGACAGAGTCTTGCTCTGTTGCCCAGGCTGGAGTACACTGGTGCGATCTTGGCACACTGCAACCTCTGCCTTCCAGGTTCAAGTGATTCTCCTGCCTCAGCCTCCCAAGTAACTGGGACTATAGGTGCATGCCACCACACCTGGTTAATTTTTTGTATTTTTAATAGGGACGGGGTTTCATTCACCGTGTTAGCCAGGATGGTCTCAGATCTCCTGACCTGGTGATCCGCCCGCCTCAGCCTCCCAAAGTGCTGGGATTACAGGCATGAGCCACTGTGCCCGGCCTGAGATGAGGTTTTACCATGTTGGCCAGGCTGGTCTTGAAGTCCTGACCTCAAGTGATCTGCCCACTTCGGCCTCCAAAAGTGCTGAGATTACAGGCGTGAGCCACCATATCCAGCCTGCCTTCTCTCTTATTTACAGCCATATACATTTATCTTGTATATAAATGTATATACAAGATAATATACCTCCTACTAGATTAGTAGTTCCTAAACTTTAGTGTATCTAGAAATCACTTGGAGAGCTTATTTAACGTGCAAATTCCAAAGTCTCACCCCTGGAGTGGGCTGGTGGTTCCCTAGCCCCTTGCTGCTGGAATGTGGTCCAGGGACCAGGACCAGCAGCACAGCCTGGAAGTTGATAAAAATACCAAATCCTGGGCCGCTACCCTGAATGGGAACCAGCATCATGAAGATCCCCGGGTATTCATTCCCACATTAAAGTTTGAGAGTGAGAGTCCAGCTCAATATTTCTCAAACTTGCCTGAGACCCATTGTAGGCAATGTATTTTATACTCGACACCCAGCATACACACATATGCCCATGTGAAATCGAAATTTCACAAAACAATCCTTACTCTTAAGTGATTCCCATCAATATTTTCTATTCCACTCTACACTTATTCTTTTTTTTGTTTTTTAAATGTGGGTCTCGACCGCTAAATTGATTTCCCACCCCACTAAGACATGCAACTCTGCAACCCACCATTTGAAAAACACTGCTCTGGTGAATTGACTTCAGCTACATTAGCCTGGGCAGAGATGAATCAGAAACTGGCTCCCCCATGGTAAAAGTTACGTCCATTTAGTACATTTTCTTTTACTCTTGGGGTGGAAGGTCGGGAAGAAGAGCAAGTATCTTTATAAATAGGAGTAGCTTCCGCAGCTTTGGGAAACTGAGGATGCTTTCCTTCACCTGGGTAATGCCCTCCTGGTTAGAGACACTCTCGGTTAGTCCTCTGCATTAGCCTTTAGGAGGCAGGAGCTGCGCATGGAGGGTTTGTGGAAAAGAGCCCAGTCCTTCTACTGGAATGCCCTCACTGGGCGAGGTAAGGGTGTGCACTCACCTTCAGAGGGCCCAGATGGCTGCTTCCCCGGCTCTGTGACCTGAAGGCTCACGGGAATGTCCAGAAATTTCTCATAGCAGTCTCCATACCACACAAGGAGCTCTTGGTTCTGATGGATCTCTTTGCAGCTCTCATAAAATATATGCCCTTGACACTGCACGGCAACTAGGTTCTGCTCCTTGGGGAAGCGGGCACAGTTGACATAGGACATCCAATTCCCTGTACCTCCTTTTCCATCTATAAAGTGGCTTAAATGACCATCTTCAAATATCTAAATGAAATAAGACATGAAGTTTGTATTGTACTTCTTTTTTGGTCTAATCTACAAAATAATTTTTTAATACTTATAACCTAAATATCACACTTGAGTCCACCAAATAAACTTCTATCATTCCGATTTCTATGTAATTACAAGTGGTTTATAAATCTACTTATGCCAAGGTAGATTTGTTAGTTTAAGGACATCTCTGTAGGTAATGTCACATATTGGGTTTTTTTTGTTGTTGTTGTTGTTTTTAGAGACAGAGTCTTACTCTGTCGCCCAGACTGGAGTGCAGTGGCTCAATCACAGCTCACAGTAGCCTCGAATTCCTGGGCTCAAATGATCTCCCACCTTAGCCCCCTGAGTAGCTGGAACTAAAGGCATGCACCATCACGCCTGGCAAATTTTTAAAAAATTTTTTGTAGGGACAGGGCCTCACTGTTTCCCAGGCTGGCCTCAAACTCCTGGGTTCAATTGATTCTCCCACCTTGGCCTCCTAAAGTGCTGGAATTATAGGTGTAAGCCACTGAGCCTACCTAATGAAACATATTCTAAAAGATTCTTACTATAATCACTTTTTTGATTCCCAAATTCCTATAGTGAGCATGTTAATTTCATAAACAGAGGTAAGTGAAACAAAAACATCGTATTTAATTCTACCACTTAAACACAACTGAATAGTTTTATATTTTACTCCCACTTAGTTTTCACGCATATTAATGGAGCTATGAATTATTTCTTTCAAGGCCAAGTTTGGTGGCTCACGCCTGTAACCCCAGCACTTTGGGAGGCCAAAGCAGGCGGATCATGAGGTCAGGAGTTTGAGACCAGCCTGGCCAACATGGTGAAACGCCGTCTCTACTAAAAATACAAAACTTAGCTGGGCATGGTGGCGCATGCCTGTAATCCCAGCTACTCGGGAGGCTGAGGCAGGAGAATTGCTTGAATCCAGGAGGTAGAGGTCGCAGTGAGCTGAGATCACGCCACTGCATTCCAGCCTGGGTAACAGACAAAGACTCCGTCTCAAGAAGAAGAAAAAAAAAAACACGAAAAATTATTTCTTTCTCTGCTGCTGGTAATTTCACTGTCTCCAACATTTTGTTATTATAAACAACCCTGGGATTAACATATTCCACATAGTCCCGATTTCAGATTGTTTTCCTGTAGTATATTCCCAGAAGTAGAAATTCAGGGTCAAGGGACTTTGAACATTTTAAGGTATCTGATACATTCTGACAAATGGTTTTCTCCTGCAGGTAATAAAATGCAGTCCACTAGCATATCCCTAATATATCATCACTAGATCTTGAAGAGTATGTTGTTTTTTTTAAAATCCTTGACTAATTTTATAGGTGAATAATATTGAATTTTAAAACTTGTTTTTATTCTCTTTAGCATACTTTCAGCACTCTATAATATCTAAAGCATTTGGTTTTGTCTATATATATAATACAATGCATTGATTCTTTAAATGTATATTCCATAGTTAATCTTCCAGACTAAAATGACGTAAGGCACCCACAAAACACAGAATTCATGCAGAGGTGCTATCCTCATGGAGCAAACGCTGGCCATTCCTTCCTTTTACAGGCAACACAAACCACAGATATCTGCCCTGGATGTCCTCTCTCTCTGACCAGGACTCTCCCAGAAAGGCAAAGGCCAAGATTTCCCCCCACTAGTCTCCCGCACCATTTTCAGCAGCAGACCCATCAGAAACAGATTTACCTCCCACATCACAGAATTGTCTCCATAGGTCTTCACTTCACTGGCGTTGACCACTTTACCTTGAAAAGGCCCAAACCTGACTCCTTTGGCAATAAAACTACTGCAGAACACACCAAAATGTGGGACTTCACCAAACACAGTCTGCATGAGGCATAGACCTAGGGGAAAGCAGAGGCAGGAAAAGAGAATGAGGAGAGTTGACTCGGCATTAGTTCAGGGAAAGAAATCCATGCAAGGAGTCCTGCCTACCTTCTGGAAGTTGAAGGGAGTCTTTATCCACAGTTTGAGGAAGAGAATCAGACCCTAGCAAAAGGCAGGTTAAAACAAAACAATTTTTCATTAAAAATGTATTATAAAGTGCTTTTATAAGGTGTTTCCCTCCTTAACTCCCTAGAAGTAACCATCATCCCAGTTTGATGTTTATTTGTTGTTTCTATTTTTCCCTGCTCATTTTATATGGTCTGTTCATATATGATTTCACTGCATACAATTCCATATACAATTTCTCATTTGAGACTCAGAACAGCCTCATGGAAGATTATGTAATTAACCTCATTAGGCAAATTCAGAGAATTTGAGGATCATAGGTAATGCTTGATTAGTCAAAGAAGACTGGTTGGAAGTCCAAAGGTTGGAAGTCAAGGTCAGGGTAGCTAGCTGAGCTAGGACTCTTAGGTGTGAACTGCTGAAGGCTGTCACTGCATGTTAGCATAGAATCTGAACCTACCTGGGAGTTCACTGCAGGAACCATTTCTCTCTTGGTCCTTAGCTCTCACTAAAACCAACCTTGGTCATGCAGTTAAGCAAGCAGGGCCTCAGAAGTGAGCCTAGACGGCCCTGGCTCTCACGGAAATACCTCCCCCTTTCCGCCCTCTACAGCCTCAGCTCCACCTGGAAGCACCTCTTCCCCATCCTGCCTGCATTCCCATCCAATTCGACTCCCAAATGGTGTGAACTCCCTTTACCAGAGCTGTCTGTGGGGACCAGGAGGCCTGAAATCGCATGGTGCAGGCTGGCTGGGTGATCCAGGCTGGGAGTGACCCCGTACAGAACGAAGTGCAGGTCCTGCTCCGTGAACTGGAACCGAGCAGGGGACTTCCCTTCTTGGTTGGAGGGTTTGGGACCATTCTCTGACTGCTTGCTGGGTGAGCAAGGTAATAACTGGGAGGTCCTAAGCCCCTCAGGTAACAGAGAAGCATCCACAGGGGGCGGTGGAATTAAAGTGTCAGGTCCACAACACGGGCCACTCTCGTTGTCGCCACCAACGATTTGGTGGCCCACATCTTCACTGCTGGCAGCCGTGTACTCGTGGCTGCTGCTCAGGAAGGGCGGCACTTCCCTGGGGACGTGGGGAATTGGGTACCACGGTGGCAGCTTGCTGTACCAGGGTAGATCATAGAGAGACTCCCTCTGTAGGCCCAGACCCGGGCTCAGCAAGGGAGGAGCCATCCGGAAGGCGAAGGGGGGCATGGAGGGGACAGCAGACGCGGCGGCCTCCAGTTGCCGGAAAGGTTGGAAGTCTTCCTCCACGGTGGCCAGGCTATTTCTGTAGTGTCCATAGGCCGGGAAAGGCGTGTAGTACGCGGCCAGGTTCTGCGGGCTGCTCTCCGGCGGGTAGCACACTTTGTCCTGAGTCGCGGCCTCACCTGGCCGGGGTAGAGCCATCCCGGGCCCGCACGCTCGGCGGCTCTGCGGAAAAGCGGGCGCCGCTGAGGACACCGCGCGGGAGCTGCCCGGGGTCCGACCCGCGCCTCCCCGCCAGCCTCCTCCACCCGAGCCAGCCCCAGATCCAAGGCAACAGTATAAACGCCCCCAGTGCGATCCCGCCAGCCCTCTCCCACAATTAAGACAAAACGAAAAACAGCAATAGAAGCAAACACAAAAAAGCCCCAATTGGAAATCTGCCGGGATCTCGTCTGACTCTTAATTCCGGGTTAGTGTTGCCTTCGCCTTCCCTCTCCAAGCACCCCTTCACCAAGCCCGGCCGCTTTCCCACACTCGCTCTCCGCTTTCCGCCCCCAACCCGGTTCCTGCAAAACCCGTTGAAGTTCCCTCTCCTTCCTTCTCCTCTGTCCTACAAAACTCTTTGGTAGGGTCTGAGGGAGCCGCGGGGCCCTCCCAAACCCGGGGCTGGGCCGGGAGCCGAGCGCAGGCGGTCGGAGGGCACTGGAACAAGCGACAGCTCCAGGCGCTCCTGGGCCCTCAGCTGGGAAGAGCCGAGGACCCTGGGTCGCACCGCGCAGATGGAGACGCGCTCCCTGAGCCCCCGGGCAGATCCAGGGACACCGCGACCTGCTCCGGCCCAGCGGTCTGACCCCGCGGGTCCTGGCGGTCCTGATGCCCGCAGGGGAGGGGCGCGCCACTTTTGGCTGCCCTAGGATGCACCGCCTGAACCCCTTTTTCCCTTGTGGGCAGCGTCTGCCACATTCCCCGGATCCCTCGGAAACTCCAGTCATTCTACCAGGACTACTGGGGCCTGGGGTCGTCCCTCGGGAGCCGCGTGGACTAGCCCTGGCCAGGTAGAGGCGGAGAGCCTCGGCTACTGCCAGTCCTCCCGCCCCCGCACCGCCAGGAAAGGATGGCGTTTTAATAGACAGGCAGCAAGTTCACCGAGGCCGAAGAATGAAGCCCCTTTAGGGCCGGCGGGTCTTGAGATCAATGAGCCCAATAAGAAAACCAAGCAGGGTCATGACTCAGAAATTAAAGAACACGGGGTCAGGAGAAGAGGTCAGCCACAACACAGGCAGCGGCCCGTCTCCTCCCGATCCTCCAAAGGCCCCCCTCTCCTGGCCTCCTCCGACTTCAGGGATCTGCAACTTGGTATTCAAAGCCCCCGAGAGGACAGAACGACCATCCAAAACGAACTGCGCCAGCGGGTGCTGCGGCTCTCCCCAGCGGCCCGGGAAGACCACAGCCCAGGGCCCCGGGCACGCCCTGCCCCGCGCCTACCTCCGACACCACCTCCGAGAGCGCCACCGCGGAGCAGGCGCCTCCAGGGCGCTGCGGGGCCACTCGGGCTCGGTAGACTTCGGGCGGGCCCTGAGGGCTGAGCCAGGATTAAGAGGGCGGGCGGGGCCGCGGGGCATCAAGAGGGCGAGGGTAGGGAAGTGACCCGGCCCACGCAGATCCCCGCGTCGTCTTCTCCCCGCCCACTACTGCCATTGGCCGAATCTCGACTAGCCCTCTGTCCCCTGGGGTCGCGCACTTAACTCATCAGTTCTCCAAACCCTCCCTGGGACCCTAGTGGAGAGCACTCTCCGCTGGCCTTCTAGGGCAGGCACTATTGCCGCTCCAGGCGTGCGGAGTCGGGGAGCAAAAAGCCGGACACGTGTGCTACCCAGGGCCCCCATATAAGGTCCCCCGCGCGCGCACACACCCTGAACCGGAGCCCAGAAGGCCTGACTGGCGTCCCGGGGTCGAGCCCCTTACTCTCCGCTCCCAGTTCGGAAGAGCACAGCCAGCCCGAAGGCGGCGTGTGACCCGCTGGTGCACCTGGTGGGCGTCTGTTCCCGACACCTGGGGATGAGGCGGGCGCGCCTCGAGCGCTAGGAAGCGGCCCCCCGCGAGTCCCCGGCAGTGACACGTGGGGGCGTTGGGCCCGGCACCCCCGACGCTTCCGAGGTTTCGGGTGGTCGTTTTGCTCTCTCGGGGGCTTTTATTCCTTAAGTGGCTTTAAACTACCGAGGATGGGCCTCCTGCGCCGCCGCAGCTGTCATTTCCTTCGGGGAAGGCTCGCGACCTTGGACGCGCAGGCTCTGAAAACCAAAGTCCAGACCCATACCGAGCGCCCAAAGACCGCATTTGAATTCCCCTCGCCGGCCATTGAGGGAGAGAAAGGAGCGCTTAGTTCCATTCACATTCACAGAAGGAAGCGCCGAGGGTGGGGGAAACGCGGTCTTGCCGGGTGAGCCGGGCCAGGTTCCTCGCCTCCCCCCGGCCGCTGTTTCCTCTTAGCTGAATGGGGAGCGACCCGCCCTGGGCGCGGCCCTGGGGGCTGAAGACTGAGGTGCAGCCTCACCCCCGGCCTGGCAGCGGCTTGGAGGAGAGAGGGAAAGGAGGAACGTCCACCCAGCTAAGAGACGCCGCCAGAGTCCCTAAAGCTGGCGGGGGAGGGAGGCCGGGGTCCCGGATCTTCAGAGCGCCCACAACCGGGCTTCTGGGCTTCTCGGTGCGGGGAACCTGACCCTGTAGCCTTCGCTAGGGCGCGGCGGGGCTCCAACAACGGAGGAAAGAGCCGGACTCGCGCCTTCGAGGGCGCGGGCGGCGTGCACTCAGCCTTGTCTCCCCGCGCACCCCACCGCCCGCTCGGCCCCTTCGCTGCACCGGGTCGCCCTGGTCCCCGCGCCCGCCCGCCCCGACGCCTTCGCGTGGTTCTACGCTGCCCGCGGCCAGCCCCGTTTCGCTTCGCAAGGAGCGTGTTGTTTTCTCAATCGAAATGGGATCAAGATCCCAGGGTTTCCTCGTCTCCTTGTTTTGAGGTGATAGGATCTTGGCCGATAGATCGAAAACGTGAAAAGTACCGGTCGCATCTTGTCCAAAGTGCCTCTGTGGAAGGATTGTTTACTTGGAAAAGTAGAATAAATTCTGTTGCCGTTTTCCTTCCGGAGGCGTCTTCACCCCAGAGCTCCTAGACCCACTGGCATTAGCTATACTTCCTCCTGGGCTTCACAGGTAGGATTTCAAGAATGATGTGGGGGCACTTGGGTGGTCTGTGGGTGGCAGGTCCTCAAGAGGCTGTTTTTTCGTGCACGGAAGTGTTATAGCTTTATTTTAGCAGAAGCAACATCAAACCTTATCTTGGAGGTTTGTTTTGCAAAGAATCCAGAGTTTACTATATTTGACACTATTTTTAAATAAGACTGGCTTGTTTTAAGGAGTTGGGAGAAATCGATAAAAGAAAAGTCGAAATCCTTGCTTTCCATTTCTACTGTAGGAGATAATCCTGATCAACAGTTTGGTTTGCTCCCTACCCCCATTCCTTAAAAACAAACAAACAAAAACCACTATACGTTTAAATTGTGTAGGATTACGTACGATTTTGTAAAAATAAAAATGGAATTATACTTCACCCGTTTCTGCAACGGCCTAGCTCCTACTAGTCATCATTCCCTATCAGTAGAGTGGAATTAATCTTATTTTATTCTTATTATTTTGAGACAGGGTCTCACTTTGTCACCCAGGCTGCAGTACAGCGGTTACGATCTTGGCTCTTTGCAGACTCTGCCTCCTGGGCTCAAGCTGTCCTCCTGTCTCACCACCCGGCCCCCTCCCCTCAACTAACTGGGACTACAGGCATGGGCCACGAAGCCCGGCTAATTTTTGTATTTTTTTGTGGAGACAGGTTTCACCATGTTGCCCAGGCTGATCTCAAACTACTGGACTCAAGGGATCCACCCACCTTGGCCTCCCAAAGTGCTGGGATTGCAGACCTGAGCCACTGCACTGGAAAATTTATTCTTTATAATGGTTGCATGGTACAGAATTTCCATTTTATAGGTGTGCCCATAGTTTATCAGCCTCCTCTTGAAAGGTATTTAAGTTGTTGCCAGTTTTTCAATACTTCCAGCAACTTACAGAAACACTGATATACAGACACATAGTTGTGCTCCTTGTAGAAGAAATGTCCAAGTGTGAACTTGCTGGATCAACAGGTATAAACACTGATCATTTAAACAAGTACTTCAAGGCTGGGCACAGTGGCTCATGCCTGTAATCCCAACACTTTGGGAGGTTGAAGTGGGTGGATTACTTGAGGTCAGGAGTTCAAGACCTGCCTGGCCAACATGGTGAAACTCTGTCTCTACTAAAAACACAAACATTAGCCAAGCATGGTGGCACATGCCTGTAATACCAGCTGCTCGGGGTGGGGGCTGAAGCAGGAGAATAGCTTGAACCCAGGAGGCAGAGTTGCAGTGAGTCAAGATCATGACACTGCACTCCAGCCTGGGTGACAGAGCGAGATTCTGTCTCAAAAAATACAAAATAAACACGTACTTCAAACCATACCAATTTATACTTCCTCTAGCAGTGAGGGCAAGTGCCTGTTTCTCCATGCCTCATTTAACACTGAATATTGCCAATTCTTTTTTTTTTTTTTTTTGAGACAGGGTCTCGCTCTGTCGCCCAAGCTGGAGTGCACCTCAACTGCCCCAGCTCAAGAGATCCTCTCATCTCAGCCTGTCTAATTTTTGTATTTTTTGTAGAGATGGGGATTTCACCATGTTGCCCAGGCTGATCTCAAGCTCCTAGGTTCAAGGGATCCACTTGCCTCAGCCTCCCAAAGTGCTGGGATTACAGCCACCATGCCTGGCCTTAAAAATTTTCATTTTCTTTCATAGAGACAGAGCCTCACTCTGTCACCTAGGCTGGAATGCAGCAGTATGATTGTGGCTCACTACTGCCTCCAACTCCTGAGTTCAAGCAATCCTTCTGTGTCAGCCTCCCCAGGAGCTAGGACTGCAGGTATGTGCCACCACACCCGCCTAACCTTTTAATTTTTCGTAGAGGCAGGGGTCTTGCTATATTGTCCAGTCTAGTCTGGAACTCCTTGTGTAAAGCCATCCTCCCACCTCAGCCTCCCAAAGTACTGGGATTACAGGTGTGAGCTACCGCACCTTGGGAGTATTGCCAATTCTTTAATGCTGCCTGTCTTTCACATAAGAAGTAAGATCGTGGTCGGGCGCGGTGGCTCAAGTCTGTAATCCCAGCACTTTGGGAGGCCGAGACGGGCGGATCACGAGGTCAGGAGATCGAGACCATTCTGGCTAACACGGTGAAACCCCGTCTCTACTAAAAAATACAAAAAACTAGCTGGGCGAGGTGGCGGGCGCCTGTACTCCCAGCTACTTGGGAGGCTGAGGCAGGAGAATGGCGTGAACCCAGGAGGCAGAGCTTGCAGTGAGCCGAGATCGCGCCACTGCACTCTAGCCTGGGCGACAGAGCGAGACTCCGTCTCAAAAAAAAAAAAAAGAAGTAAAATCGTATTCAAATTGCCTTTTAGTCATTTACATAACAAAGTTTCTTTTGAATGCCTGCCTATTGATGGGCCAGTCAGCAAGCCAAGTACAGGAAATACAACTGTGAATAAAGCAGTCTTGATCCCCTTAACAGCCTAATGAAGAAGGTCTGTATGTGTGTGAATACTTGATGAATGAGTCACTATGAACTGAATAAGGAGGGAAGAAAGTGCAGTACAAGTAACAAGCCTCAATGTAG
Source organism: Theropithecus gelada (assembly GCF_003255815.1). Lineage (NCBI taxonomy): Eukaryota > Metazoa > Chordata > Mammalia > Primates > Cercopithecidae > Theropithecus > Theropithecus gelada. Next base: position 72,327,524 of record NC_037676.1, read on the forward strand.
GCTGGGAGTACAAGAGAGTTCTAACCTATCAAATTGGAAAGATGTGTAGAAATGAACTTGGTGAAGGAGATGAGGACAAGTGGCACTCCAGGGCCACAGAACCCTTGGTGCCAAGGCCCTAAGCCTGGAGGAAGCTTGGCTGATTCACAGAACTGGTGTGGAGGAGACAGCTTGAGGTTGGAATGTTGGCAGACACCAGGTCTCGCAGAGAACACTTGCTAAGATGTAAGTATCCTTACAGCTTTACTTGCAAGTATTTACCAAGGAGTAGTAAGAAGTCACTGCAGACATCAGCATACTTCATCACTAAAGAACTTCAGCATGCATATCATTAAATAAAATTCAGCATTTGTTTATGGTTCTTTTTTTGAAAGGTAAAATTTACAATGATGAAATGCATGTATCTTGACTGTACCATAAGTTTTGACAGTTGATGGCTGGGTGCAGTGGCTCATACCTGTAATCCCAGCACTTTGAGATTCCGATGTAGGGAGGTCCCTTGAGTCCAGGAGTTGGAGACCAGCTTGGGCAACATGATGAAACTCTGTCTCTACAAAAAAAAAAATACAAAAATTAGCCGGGCATGGTGGTGCATGCCTGTAGTCCCAGCTACTCAGGAGGCTGAGGTGGGAGGATGGCTTCAGCCCAGGAGGTAGAGGTAACAGTGAGCCAAGATGGCACCACTGCACTGTAGCCTGGGTGACAGAGTGAGGCCCTGTCTCAAAAAAAAAAAAAAAAAAAAAAAAAAT
>NC_037676.1:72328372-72345872 GCF_003255815.1 Theropithecus gelada
AAAAAAAAAAAAAAAAAAAAAAAAAAATTATTGACTGGGTGCGGTGGCTCACACCTGTAATTCCAACACTTTGGGAGGCCAAGGCAGGTGGATCACTTGAGGTCAGGAGTTCAAGACCAGCCTGGGCAACATGGCAAAACTCTGCCTCTACAAAAAATAGAAAAATTAACCATGTATAGTGGCATGCCTGTGGGAGGCTGAGGTGGGAGGTTCGCTTGAACTGGAAAGGTGGAGGTTGCAGTGAGCTGTGATCGTGCCACTGCACTCCAGCCTGAGCTACAGAGCAAGACCCTGCCTCAAAAAAAAAAAAGAAAAAAAAAAGAAGAAAGAAAAAACATTTCGACAGTTGTATAAACAAATGTAGCCTCAATCTCGATCACAATACAGAATTTAACACCCCAGAAATCCTTCAAGCCACTTCCCAGGTAATCCCTGTTTCCATCCCCTCCCCCAGTAACTGTTCTATTTTTTTCTTCTTCCAGACGTGCAGTTTTGCCTGTTCCGACTTTATGTAAATGGAATTTTATAGCACATACTCTTTACTGTATATTTCAAGAGGCTTAGCTCTTTGATAGGGGTGAAGCTTTGAGGTACCCCGAAAAAAACAAAGAGCAACCACATTTATGTCCCACCACAGGTGTAATTATTGGAAGCCCATTTAGAGGGGTTCAAATGGGCCTTGAAGTTTGGTTCCTGCCCATGCCCACCTTAACGGCTTGCTTTTGCCAAGAGTATATACTGACAGCCAGTGAGGCGTGCCTGCTAGGGACAGTGTTGTTTGCAGTGGCAGCCAGTGTGTCCCTGTGGTGGCGGGTGGTCCCACTTGGGACCTCAGCAAGGCCCTCACCACTGGAGAAACTCTGGTGCTTCCAAGAAACCATCCTGGGAACACCAGAGAGTATCTTCATGTATTTACCTCCAAATATGCCTCAGTACTTTTTCTGTGATATGGGGGCCCAATGTTACCCTCCTGTAATGGCTGCCTTAAACCCCTCCAAGGTCATGGATTTTTTTTCTTATCTCATTGGGCCAGTATTTTTGTAAGGGCACCCTGTTTAGGGCATGTCTCCTAGCATCTAGATCATTCTAGACCTAGATACTACCTATTCCTTGGGTAGCAGTAAGGTATTTTGAAGTTCCACCTTGATAGGAATCCCCACTGAAGTTAGACAGCCTCATTGTTTCCAGAGCACCCGGACTTTACAAACAACCCCAAGACTAATCTGTCTGAGCATGCTGACTCTCTTCTCTCCAGCTGACTGGCAGGCTCCAGTGACAGCAATCGCTTCTGCCATCTGGGCCATAAGGATCCATATTCTAGGGGTGATTTGAGATCTGTTACGGCAAAGTCAGACTGATCATTTCCTGCCTCTGTCTGTAGATCTGACGCATCAACAATCAGGGTCAATGATGGACTCTCCAAAGGTGTTTCCATTATATCGGCATGGGGCTTGGACAAATGCCAGTTTGGCATTTTCTCTTTTGAGATGGAAGGAGCATGGCAGAGTTCAAATAACTACAGTGATTGACAGACATATGTGTAGGAGAAAAGAACAATATTTCTTTTTTCTGTCACCCAGGCTGGAGTGCAGTGGCGCAATCTCGGCTCACTGCAACTTCCGACTCCCAGATTCAAGTGATTCTCCTGCCTTAGCCCAGGACTGAGCTGGGACTACAGATTCCCACCACCAAGCCTGGCTAATTTTTGTATTTTCAGTAGAGACAAGGTTTTGCCATGTTGGCCAGGCTGGTCTCGAGCTCCTGACCTCAAGTGATCCATCCAATCCTAGCACCTCTCAAAGTGCTGGGATTACATGTATGAGCCACCGTATCCGGGCATTATTGCATTATTTTTTCTTCTTCTTTCTTCTTCTCCTTCTTTTCTTTCCTTCTTCTTCCTCTTCTTCTTCTTTCCCTTCCTTCCTTCCTTCCTTCCTTCCTTTCTTTCTTTCTCTTTCTTTCTTTCTCTCTCTCTCTCTCTCCTTCCTTTCCTTCCTTTCCTTTCCCTTTCTCTCTCTTTCTCTTTCTCTTTCTTTCTTTCTTTCTTTCTTTCTTTCTTTCTTTCTTTCTTTCTTTCTTTCTTTCTTTCTTTCTTTTCTTTCTTTCTTCTTTCTTTCTTTCTTTCTTTTTCTTTCTTTCCAGTCAAGTTTCCTGTATTTGGGGAAATCTCAAGGGTCAGCACATCTGGAATGCAATCGATAAGCCTCATCCTGGGAAAACCACCTTCATGATCACGGAATCTTCCTTGGTCAGGTAAGTATATTATAACAGTATTTCATAGGATGCAAGATGGCTCAGCTAGAAATGTTGTCCATCTCATTAAGTAGCAGTGATTATACAGCTTGGGAGACCATTGGGTTCATGAGATCCTAAAACTAAGTAAGCAGAAGGCTCCCCGAGTTGACAATGACTGCCATTGCCTTGAGACAAAGTGGATAGGCCTTTGCCACTGGAGTAGGGAGCAAGGACATTACAGTAAACCATGGGTGGTTTTGGTTTTGGTTTGGTTTTGTTGGTTTCTGGGGCTTTTTTTGAGACAGATTCTCGCTCTGTCACCCAGGCTGGCTGGAGTGCAGTGGCGAGATCTCAGCTCACTGCAGCCTCTGCCTCCTGGATTCAAGTGAGTCTCATGCTTCAGTCTCCCGAGTAGCTGGGACTACAGGTGTGTGCCACCACGCCCGGCTAATTGTAATTTTAGTAGAGACGGGGTTTCACCATGTTGGCCAGGCTGGAATCCATGGGTGGTTTTCATGTCCTTGAGTTAAAACCTCAAGGACCTGAGCAGATCATCTATGAACCTGGAGAAAGGTTTATGGTAAGTTACAGCAGTCAAGGATGGGGGTTGTTGAAGAGCTAGCTCTAGCGTGTAAAATGCCTTTTCATGCTGTGTTCCCAGGAGAGGCGAGTCTGAAACCAAGAATTTAGTCAGGTCCTAAAGAAGAAGTAATTGCAGAGAAGTTGGGAGCTCCCAGTCCACAACCCCTCATGAGACCTAGCAATTAGTTTTCGGTGGTGAGTTTAGGGCAGTTCTGAGTGGAAGTTCAGTCAATCAGAGGGAAGTGACTTGCCTGAGACAAATCATGCTCTAGATAATGAACCTTTTTTCTGAAAAAACTTCAATTTTTTTGAACACCTGTGCCCTTTTGTGCAAAAATAGAAGGTGGAAAGAATTCATTTTTAGTGCTTTTCTAATCTTTAGAGATTAGCAAAAGCTCATCCTAAGAGGAACTTTAAGGTCCTTGAGATCCTGATTAAGAGCTTATTTCGCTTTATTTATTTATATTTATTTATTGAGACAGGGTTTCACTCTGTTATCCAGGCTGGAGGACAGGGGTGCGATCTCGGCTCACTGCAGCCTTGACTTCCCAGTTTCAAGCAATCCTCCCATCTCAGCCACCGAGTAGCTGGGACTATAGGTGTGTGTCACCATGCCCAGCTAATTTTTTGCATTTTTTGTAGAAACGAGGTTTTACCATGTTGCCCAGGCTGGTCTCAAACTCCTGGCCTCAAGAGATTTGTACACCTCAGCCCTCAAAATGCTGGGATTACAGGCGTGAGCCATCACACGTGGCCTAAGAACTTATAAAAAGTAAGGAACCACAGTGAGTCTCTGAGGCATAACAGTCCATGTGTACTGTGGGTTCTCCTAAGGACAGGGGAACAGGCATTGAGTTAAGAGAACAGGTTCACTGGGCGCTGGTGGCTCATGCCTGTAATCCCAGCACTTTGGGAGGCCGAGGTGGGTGGATCACGAGGTTAAGAGATCAAGACCATCCTGGCCAACACTGTGAAACCCTGTCTCTATTAAAAATACAAAAAAAAAAAAAAAAAAAAAAATTAGCTGGGTGTGGTGGTGCGCACCTGTAGTCCCAGCTATTCTGGAGGCTGAGGCAGGAGAATCTCTTGAATCCAGGAGGCAGAGGTTGCAGTGAGCTGGGATCGCACCACTGCACTCCAGCCTGGGCGACAGTGCGAGACTCTGTCTCAAAAAAAAAAAAAAAAAAAAGAAGAGCAGGTTCTAAAGAAGGCAGAACAGGCCGGGCGCGGTGGCTCAAGCCTGTAATCCCAGCACTTTGGGAGGCCGAGATGGGCGGATCACGAGGTCAGGAGATCGAGACCATCCTGGCGAACACAGTGAAACCCCGTCTCTACTAAGAAATACAAAAAATAGCCGGGCGAGATGGCGGGCGCCTGTAGTCCCAGCTACTCGGGAGGCTGAGGCCGGAGAATGGCATGAACCCGGGAGGCGGAGCTTGCAGTGAGCTGAGATCCGGCCACTGCACTCCAGCCTGGGCTACAGAGCGAGACTCCGTCTCAAAAAAAAAAAAAAAAAAAAAAAAAAAAAAAAAAAAAGAAGGCAGAACATACATGCACAACTGTAAAATAGATGGCCTTGGGCGGGTTTGGGGGAAAGAACAAAGTCCAGTATTTGGACTTGGCACTGCTGGAATGTGGGGTATAATTAAATTAATGATATCCCTAAGATCATGAATAAATCTGTACACTTATGCGTTGAGTTACCTAATACTCAGGAGAGGAGCTTGAGAAGGTTTTGTGCAAGGAATAATGAGTCTTTTGCCTATTAGTCCTTCTGCTATGGGCCTTAATTGTTTTCTTCTGGCTTCACGGGAATTGTACAAGGCTGGGCGAAGGTTGGGACCTGGTAAGTCTGAACCTTGACGTGCTCAGCCCCAGTAATCCTAAAATGGTGATACGTTTTTGGCTCATTACGACTTGGTACCACACAAAGATCTTCAAATTGTGTCTGGTTTATGTATTTGTATCCAAATTAGCTATGATTTGATTATGAATAGAGACACCATCATGAATTTCAAGGAAGAGCTCCCTTCTAGGAAAATTTAATCTGGTGATTCCATTTTCATAATAAAGACTCCTCATTAAGTTTTTGCTGGTGTGATGTCTCAAGGGAAGGGTGTTTTTAGTAAAAAGACCAAGAATAACAGTGGCCAGGATACAGGGAGTGGCCAGGCAGATGGAGACAGCCACCTCTTGGTTTTTGCTGACTCCAAGGACGAGAAATGAACTTAGTGACAGGGTGGTTGTTGAAAATGTTGCACCCCTAACCCTGAGTGTGGGCCAGAAGAGTTAATGATAATGCTTCTTGCAAGTTTTAAGGGAAGACTTAGAAGTGGGTGCCTCTCCCATGGAACTGTCTCATTATCTGTCAGATTCCTTTTTGCCCAAAGTGAGACAGTTGGTTTTCCAGCATCTCTTTTGTTCAGAGTAGCAGCAAGTATTCTTATCATTGGGCATTTTGTTGGGGGGCATTGTGGAGGTTATGAGGTCATCCAGTTGTTTAATTTGAAAAACCATTAACTTATTTAGGGTCTTATTATGCTTTTGTTCTAAGACTTTCTCAGAAGGTTTGGACACATGCTATCGGTCTGCTAGTGGAGTTATTTCTTATTCTAGCCTTTAAGTCCCAAACCCCTGAATTTTGGCTTAAAGCTGTTCATAAGCAATGAGGATAATATAGCAAAAGCATCTGCCTATTGATCTATCCCAGACTGTTGTCTGAAGGTGATTTCTAAAATCTTCTTTTTTTTTTTTTGAGACGTAAGTCTCCCTCTGTTGCCCAGGCTGGAGTGCAATGGCACAATCTCAGCTCACTGCAACTTCCACCTCCCGGGTTCAAGAAATTCTTCCACCTCAGCCTCCTGAGTAGCTGGGTTATAGGTGCCCAACACCCTGAATAATTTTTGTATTTTTAGTAGAGTTGGGGTTTCACCATGTTGGCCAGGCTGGTCTTGAACTTCTGACCTCAAGTGATCCACCCACCTTGGCTTCCCAAAGTGCTGGGATTACAGGTGTGAGCCACTGTGCCCAGTGATTTCTAAAATTTTTAATGAATTTGCTTTTAAAACAAAAACAAAAACTGGATTAATGGCCAAAGAATCTCTACTCAAAGTAAAGTAGGTATTGCCTTCAGTAAGGATTGCACTACATTTTGTGCTTCTTAAAAGTCCCTGTTCTGTTTGCTGGTCCTCAGGAATACATAGATTATTTCCCAGGTCCTTCCAATGGACTCTTTAAGGTAGGGTTAGCCTCTAGATATATGTACTAGGTGATGTACGTCAGGGAGATTGGGACCATTGCTTCCAAGCACTATTCTAGATTCTCAGGTTCTTCATAATGGTCATAAAAGGCTGACAATTAAATATTAAACATTTGCTGCTTCCCCCTTTTTTCACTCTTTTGCTTTAAGATGTTCCTAAAATGGATAATTTTGGTCACATTTAAAGTTCCTCAAAGTGGTCATTTGGTAAATTGTGTCCCTTTGTAAGATATGCATAGGAATTTGGCTTATAACAAGAATATGTTTAAAGGTCAGGCACAGTGGCTCATGCCTGTAATACCAGTATTTTGGGAGGCCGAAGTGGGAGGATGGCTTGAGACCAAGAGTTTAGGCTAGCTTGGGAAACAGGAAACCCCTGTCGCTATAAAAAATTTACAAATAAGCCAGGTGTGGTGGTGTGTGCCCGTAGTCCCAGTTGCTTGAGAGGCTGAAGTGGGAGGATTGCTTAAGCCCTGAAGGTCGAGGCTACAGTGAGCCATGATTGTGCCACTGCATTCCAGTCTGGGCAACAGAGCAAGACTCTGTTTTAAACAAACAAACACACAAAAAACAAATAATATGCTTAAAAAGTGAGTATCCAGGCCAGGTGTGGTGGCTCATGCCTGTAATCCCAGCACTTTGGGAGGCAAAGGCAGGTGGATCACCTGAGGTTGGGAGTTCAAGACCAGCCTGGCCAACAGAGTGAAACCCCATCTCTACCAAAAAATACAAAAATTAGCTGGGTGTGATGGTGCACACCTGTAATCCCAGCTACTCAGGAGGCTGAGGGAGGAGAATCACTTGAACCCAGGAAGTTGAGGTTTCAGTGAGCCGAGATTGCACCAGTACACTCCAGCCTGGGCAACAGAGTGAGACTCTGTCTCCAAAAAAAAAAAAAAAAAAAAAAAGAAATGAGTATCCAGGAGGCATGGCATGGGCGTGCTTGGACTGAGATGACCCCTTGAGAATTGGTAAGGACCAAACCTGCTGCTTGTGTACTTCTGACCTCAGCCCACAACCAGAGGTTAGCTGCCTTTGACCAAAGAACTAATAACTGCAGCCCCTGGTGATCAGCGTTTTTGGAGACTTTTTTTCCCAAATCAATTCTTAGGGATAGCTCAGGGGAATAATAGACTTCATACGGTTTTTTTTTTTTTTTTTTTTTGAGACGGAGTCTCGCGCTGTGTCACCCAGGCTGGAGTGCGGTGGCGCGATCTCGGCTCACTGCAAGCTCCGCCTCCCAGGTTCAGGCCATTCTCCTGCCTCAGCCTCCGAGTAGCTGGGACTACAGGCGCCCGCCACCACGCCCGGCTAGTTTTTTGTATTTTTAGTAGAGACGGGGTTTCACCATGTTAGCCAGGATGGTCTCGATCTCCTGACCTCGTGATCCGCCCGCCTCGGCCTCCCAAAGTGCTGGGATTACAGGCTTGAGCCACCGCGCCCGGCCTCATACGGTTTTTAGATGGTTTCCCAAGGCAAACTTCATCTACCGAGGGAGACTGGCGTGACAAGACCTTACACTTGTCAGTCCTTTTGTCATGGATGCATTGGGACTCTGTGGATTGACCATTTGTTGCTTTTTTCAATGTCATTACACAATATAAGAAAGGACAAGATAAAAGATAAGGTTAGACGAAGAGGGTACTTCCACCAGGAATCGTTAGAAAGATAGGTCTACTTAGAAAAGGGGAGTTTCAGTGGGTAAAATATAATCTTCCTGAGAAAATTAGCCATGTCAATGAAATTAGAGCTTACACTTAGCGTGTGGCTCCCCTCTCTGCTGAGGCCAGAAAATGCAAGCAGAAGAGAGACCAGCCCCCTCCACCCACCACCAGATGCCCAGATGCAGAGTCCTGGCAATGGCAGAGTCACAGCTGAGTCTCCATGGGACCTCCAAATTGTGGAATCCTTCCTGTTTAAATCAACAACCTGTTATGAGATAAACAAATCATAAAAACACCCACATACAATCCTGAAATGGGAAGTGGGTGTGCTTTTTCTTTTTCTCTTACAGGTTGGGTTGGGAAGCTCCTGAGATGGGATATCAAACATGGAATGACTCTTTGGTTGATTCCTCAAGGTCATGGTTGATATAACCGAGGTGAGGTTCTACTTGAAGAAAGAAGTGATACTCGAAGCACAAAACATTGTACAATTATAATTTCATAACCAATAGAGCTATCATTCTGCTTCTGTCTTCCACAACTGATGGGGGGTGTGTGTTTTCATTCACAGTAGTGACAGCCAAAGCCATAGGTAGAAAAAAAAATCATAACCATAAATGATTTTAACTTTTTTTTTTTTTCCCCTCAAGACAGTCTTGCTGTGTCACCAAGGCTGGAGTGCAATTGTGTGATGTGGGCTCACTGCAACATCCGCCTCCTGGGTTCAAGCAATTCTCCTGCCTCAGCCTCCCCAGTGGCTGGAATTACAGGTGTGCACCACCACGCCCGGCTACTTTTTTGGCTTTTTTTTTAGTAGAGACAGGGTTTCACCATGTTGGCCAAGCTGGCCTTGAACTCTTGACCTCATGATCCGCCCGCCTCCCAAAGTGCTGGGATTACAGGTATGAGCTACCACACCCGGCCAATTTTAGCATTTATATAGAATAGAAAATAAACAAAATCAGAATTCAAGATAAGAATCTAGAGAAAGAATGACTAAATACACTTAATGAAATCAGGAGGAAAGGATTTATTAAAAAAAAAAACCCTAAACTTGATGGATTAACAAACTAAATATAAAGAAATCAATAAATAAAACCAAGAGCTGCTGCTTTGGAAAAATCACTGCAGCTGATACACCTTTGGCAAACATAACCAAGGAAGGAAAAAAGATAAAATAAGAAATATACAGCAATAGTAAAGACAAAGAAAATGTAACCCTAGATAAAGATAAGACTGAAGTAATGATTACAGAAGTCTATGTAAACCTCATGTCCAGTAAAGACAGACAAACAGAGAGAACTTTACTTTTATTTTATTTTTTTCAGACAGTCTCACTCTGTCTCCCAAGATGGAGTGCAGTGGCACAATCTCAGCTCACTGCAACCTCCACCTCCCAGGTTCAAGAGATTCTCCTGCCTCAGCCTCCCGAGCAGCTGGGATTACAGGTGTGTGCCACCACACCTGGCTAATTTTTGTATTTATAGTAGAGACAGGGTTCTGCCATGTTGGCCAGGCTGGTCTCAAACTCCTGGCTTCAAGTGATCCACCTGGCTCGGCCTCCCAAAGTGCTGGGATTACAGGTGTGAGCCACCACACCCCACCAAGATAGAGAACTTTAAAAATCCAATCTCACTTCTATGAGAAAGTGCAAGATTGCAAATAAAATGAGACACTGAAATCTGGCAATACATTACGAATCTATGATACAGGATTCTCTGTTTCCGAAGGATGAACTGCCAGGGAAGTCGACCTCCTGCCACAAACAATAGAAAACTAGACAAAACATATGAATCAACTGTTCTTAGATGGTGGGCTGTAGGTAGCACAGGACTGTGACACCCGAGAGAAGGGAAACATATGAGCCAAGTGTTAGGATGCCTAAGTTTACCACTGAGGCAGTTTCTATGACACGGAACAGAAACGGGGTCCCCAAATTAAATCCCCTGGGCTGGCTGAGTTGAAGACAGAAATCTAAGGGCCTTTTTTTTTGAGTCGGAGTCTCACTCTTGTTGCCCAGGCTGTGGAGTATAGCGCAGTGGCATGATCTTGGCTCACTGCAACCTCCACCTCCTGGGTTTAAGCGATTCTCCTGCCTCAGCCTCCCAAGTAGCTGGAATTACAGGCGGGAGCTACCACACTCAGCTTATTTTTGTATTTTTAGTGAAGACAGGGTTTCGCCATGTTGGCCAGGCTGGTCTCCAACTCCTGACCTCAAGTGATCCACCCACCTTGGATTCCCAAAGTGCTGGTATTCTAGGCGTGAGTCACCGTGCCCAACAAGGGCTTATTTTTTAATGGTGTGAGACAAGGTGGTTAGAATTTGTGCACAGGATGCTAGTGAGAGGGGAACCACACAGAAAGATGGGTCTGGAAATTTGCAAAGGGATCTGAGTCTTCAGGTGAGCACTGATCTGCTTGGGTATGAGAGGAAACCCCACAAGGCCAGGGAAAGAGCCACTAGAGAGCAGTGGGCCAGACAATTCCAGGATCTTCCAAAGGGCTGAGAAGACTTCCCATTCCAGCCACCCGGCGCGGTGAGACCACAGTACACAGGGCACTGGGAACTGTTACCTTAAGAGTGGGAAAAACAATTGCCCCACATTAAAGGCTGCTCCGGACCTGCCTTCACAAAGCTTAAAAGCAAGCCTCAAAAGCAAGTGTCAAACTTGTCTTAAGTAACTGCATGTCAGAACAGAGTTCAACAGTTTTTAATGGAATAGAACAAAATCCAGCACTCAAGAATGTAAAATTCACAATTTTTGGCATCTATTAAAAAAACAAAGGCATGCAGGAAGGCAGAAAATGGACCCCATAACCAAAATACAAACCAATCCTTAGGAACAGACTCAGAAATGATAGCAATTATGAAATTAGTAGAGAAATATGAGAAAATAGTTAGTATAGATATGCTAGGCCAGGTGCAGCTCACACCAGTAATCCCAGCACTTTGGGAGGCCAAGGCAGGTAGATCACTTGAGGCCAGGAGTTTGAGACCAGCCTGGCCAACACGGTGGTGGATCCTGTTACCCAGCTACTTGGGAGGCTGAGGTGGAAGGATCACTTGAGCCCAGGAGGTCGAGGCTGCAGTAAACTGAGCTTGTGCCACTGCATTCCACCCTGGGCAACAGAGTGAGACTCTGCCTCAAAAAAAAAAGAAAAAAAAAAAAAAAAGTACTGATAACAAATATTTAAAACCAACCAGAAAAAAAAAAAGACATTACCTAAGGATGAAAAAGGGTAAAAATGACAGCAAACTTTCCATTACAATCACTGCAAACTATAAAAACAATACAGAGACATCTTTATTTATTTATTTATTTTTTTTTTTGAGACGGAGTCTGGCTCTGTCGCCCAGGCTGGATTGCAGTGGCCGGATCTCGGCTCACTGCAAGCTCCGCCTCCCGGGTTCACGCCATTCTCCTGCCTCAGCCTCCGGAGTAGCTGGGACTACAGGTGCCCGCCACCACGCCCGGCTAGTTTTTTGTATCTTTTGGTAGAGACGGGGTTTCATCGTGTTAGCCAGGATGGTCTCGATCTCCTGACCTCGTGATCCGCCCGTCTCGGCCTCCCAAAGTGCTGGGATTACAGGCTTGAGCCACCGCGCCCGGCCGAGACATCTTTAAAATACTGAATGAACTGTCAACCTGAATTCTGTGCCCCGAGACTTGAGATGAAGTCTCGCTCTGTCGCCCAGGCTGGAATGCAGTGGCCGGATCTCAGCTCACTGCAAGCTCCGCCTCCCGGGTTTACGCCATTCTCCTGCCTCAGCCTCCCGAGTAGCTGGGACTACAGGCGCCCGCCACTTCACCCGGCTAGATTTTTGTATTTTTTAGTAGAGACGGGGTTTCACCACGTTAGCCAGGATGGTCTCGATCTCCTGACCTCGTGATCTGCCCATCTACGCCTCCCAAAGTGCTGGGATTACAGGCTTGAGCCACCGCACCCAGCTATTTTTTTTTTTTTTTAGATGGAGTCTTGCTTTGTAGCCTAGGCTGGAGTGCAATGGCTCAATATCAGCTCACTGCAACCTCCACCCCCTGGGTTCAAGTGATTCTCCCACCTCAGTCTCCCCAGTAGCTGGGATTACAGGTGCCACCACACCCGGCTAATTTTTTGTATCGAGTTAGGGTTTTGCCATGTTGACCAGGCTGGTCTTGAACTCTTGACCTCAGGTGATCCGCCTACCTTGGCCTCCCATAGTGCTGGAATTATAGGCATGAGCCACCATGCCCAGCCTACCCCCAAAAATCTTTTAAAAATTATGGTGAAATAAATACTTTTCCACACCAACGAAAGCAGAGAAAATTTATAACTAATAGACCTGCACTCCAAGAAATGCTAAAGGAAGCTCTTAGCTAGGTGTAGTGGTCTGTACCCGTGGTCCCAGCAACTCAGAAGGTGGAGGCAGGAGGAACCCTTGAGCCCAGGAGTTTAAGTCCAGCCTGAACAACACAGCAAGACTCCATGTCTATAAAAATAAATAAATAAAAATAAAAATAGCTTTAAAAAGGAAGTTCTTGGGGCAGAAGGAAATGATGATAGATTTAAGCCCAGGCATGTCAGTAATTACATTAAATGTACATGGCCTATGTCATTAAGAGGCAGAGTTTATCAGATTGAATAAAAACAAACTCCAAAAAACAGTGCAACTTCTGACTATAGATTGTCTACAAGAAACCCATTGTCAAGATCCATGAAAGGTCTGAGATTTTACCCTTACTTGCAAGTTACTAAGGCAGCCTGCCTTAGTTTCATGGTTGCTGGTTGAAGACATCAGAAGGCAGGGCCAGAGCTGAAGGGCAGTTTATCACTCACAGCTACCAGCATTTTTGCACGGGTTCTCAAAGTCCTAATCCCACAGGGCAATGTGGAGGGTCAGATGACTCCAGTGCACACAGAGGGCCACATTATAGGTGTGTAGAGAATTGGGAATCTGATAATTTAAAATGGGCAGTGAGCATACCTGCCCTTTGCTGTCTCTTCCAGGACAACAAATTTGCTCTTGTCTCTGGAGGGAGACACTGTATTTTCCATGTGGTTCACCTTTCAAACATCCTATATGAAAACACAGTCCAGAGCCAGGCGCTGTGGCTCACACCTGTAATCCCAGCACTTTGGGGGCCGAGGTAGGTGGATCACTTGAGGTCAGGAGTTCGACACCAGACTGCTCAACATGGTGAAATCCCATCTTTACTAAAAATACAAAAATGAGCCCAGCGTGGTGGCCGGCGCCTATAATCCCAGCTACTTGGGAGGCTGAGGCAGAAGAATTGCTTGAACCCGGGAGGCGGAGGTTGCAGTGAGCCGAGATTGCGCCATTGCACTCCAGCCTGAGTGACAAGAGCGAAACACTCTCTCTCTCAAAAAAAAAAAGAAAACAGTCTAGAATAGAGGGTATTTGTTTCACTCACAAAATGTACAGAACAATGGATAATTGTCTCTTTCATTAATTGTTGCAGTTTTGATAATTTGCAACAAATACTTTTTTTTTTTTTTTTTTTTTGGGCTTTGGTTTTTTTCTTTTGCCAAGGCTGGATGCCCTGGCCTGATCATGGCTCACTGCAGCCTCAACCTCCTGGGCTCAAGTGATCCTCCCACCTCAGCCTCCCAATTAGCTGGGACAACAGGCGTGCGCTACCACATCTGGCTAATTTTTGTATTTTTTGTAGAGACAGAGTTTCTCCATGTTTGCCCAGGCTGGTCTTGAACTCCTGGGCTCAAGCAATCTGCCCATTTTGGCCTCCCAAAGTGCTGGGATCATAGGCGTGAGGCACCATGCTTGGCCAACAAATACAATAGATTACTCCTATGTACAACATTTTTGTCTTCGGAGAACAAGATCTACCCTACACCACCCCCCAACCCGTACCCCCCAGAGCCTCCCGCTCCCTCACTGCACGCCCCCCTGCAAATCTGATGCAGCTACAATAGGAGCCTGCTTTGTTTAAATGTCCGTATCCATCTAGGACCAATCCAGAGAGAGAAACCGTACGGTAATTTGAACAGGAAAAGTTTAATGTAAAGAATTATTATCTATTGCAGGAGATTGGCATGATTATGCAATAGCATATGTGTTACCCACTCCACACTCCGTGGGCTGAGATCCATGGCTCAGTCATGGCTACTAAATGGCGGACAAGTTGCTGTGGTGCCACAATGGCGAAACTTGCTAGAAATCAGTCCTGTAGGGTGCTGGGAAGAGCTGTTTATGGGAAGATGTCTCACTACCGCGCCTTGGCTACAAACCACCTTAAGAGGTTGCAGGGGGAAGTCACTGGCATGGCAGCAGGTGGGCCCTGGAGAGCCTGTGAGCCAAAGGCGCTAGGGGCCAGCGAAACCACGCGCCGCTGCGAACCCCGCTGAGACTCCACCGAGCCGGAAGCAAAACTCTTTCTCCTGCAGTGTTTCTCGAGCGCCCTCTACTGGCAAAGCTTCAGTGCCAACGGCAAATTCTTGAAAAGGTTCAGATTAATTTTCGCAGAGCAGTCAAATAAGGTGAATTCAGAGGTGAAAGGCCATAAATCAATAACTGGTATAGAGTCAAACAGGTAAATAAACCCAAGCCTTTTATTCTTGCAAATCTAGGCTTTGTTTCCTTGTTTTTAAAATGGTGGGGGAATTAGGGAAAGAAAGGACAATGTAAATTTGAAATTTCTTTTAATCATATTTCATTATTTTAAAACCAAATGAATGCTGAACTTCTCTTTTCCATTCTTTCCTCTTATTACGTTAACTGTGACATCTCGTGAGTGTTGTCAGTCTTCGGAAAGCAAGTATAGATAAAATTTTGTTCACAGTTCCTCTGCTCAAGTTTGTTAGAATTGTTCCAGAAAGGGGTGTGTGTGTGTGTGTGTGTGTGTGTGTGTGTGTGTATGGTCAACCTAAAGAGGTGATATGTAGCTCATCTTTTTTTTTTTTTTTTTGTGAGACAGAGTTTCTCTCTTCTTGCCCAGGCTGGAGTGCCATGGCGTGATCTTGGCTCACTGCAACCTCCGCCTCCCGGGTTCAAGCGATTCTTCTGTCTCGGCCTCCCAAGTAGCCGGGATTACAGGCACATGCAACCATGCCCAGCTAATTTTTGTATTTTTAGTAGAGATGGGGTTTCATCATGTTGGTCAGGCTGGTCTTGAACTCCTGACCTCAGGTGATCCACCTGCCTTGGCCTCCCAAAGTGCTGGGATTACAGGCGTGAGCCACCACACCCGGCCAGCTCATCTTTTTTTAGAGGTGGGATCTCACTATAATGCCCAGGTTAAAGTGCAATAGCTTCACAGGCACCATCATTGTGCACTACCTCCTCGAACTCCTGGGGTCAAGAGATCCTCCCACCTCAGCCTCCTGAGAAGCTGGGTCCACCACCATGCTGGCCTCATGATTTATAGCTCATCTTGTGGGTCTCTGGTGGAGGCAAGAAATAAAAATAAAAGCAGTAGCTCTTGCCAGGTACTCTTGTTCTCTTCCCTTTAAGAACCTGCTTTGAGGGGCACTTTCTGATTCCCCCTCTCTCTCTGACACTTGCTGCAGGGGCCCCACAGACCATTCTCCTGGGCATTGTGTGATGATTGGTGGCTATGTCTCTCAGGGCAAATGATCGTATTTTGCTTTCTCTTTCCTACTTCACACTTTCATGCTTTTACTCTCATGAGTAATAAACAGCATTAATATTAACAACAATAATATCTGGAGTTTGTCTCACTCTCCTGTTTTTCATTCTCTCGCCTATAAGACCCAGTCACTGAGAGCTCATAGCCTCCCAAGGACCTTAGCTAAGGAATAGTCCCAGGGAATTGTTTGCTCCCAGGAATCCTGTTTCTGCAAGAACAGACTCATTAGTCTTTCTTTCTTTTTTTTTGAGATGGAGTCTTGCTCTGTCGCCCAGGCTGGAGTGCTGTGGCGCGATATCAGCTCACTGCAAGCTCCGCCTCCCGAGTTCATGCCATTCTCCTGCCTCAGCCTCCCAAGTAGCTGGGACTACAGGTGCCCGCCGCCATGCCTGGCTAATTTTTTTTTTTTTTTTTTGTATTTTTAGTAGAGACAGGGTTTCATTGTGTTAGCCAGGATGGTCTCAATCTCCTGACTTCGTGATTCGCCTGCCTCAGCCTCCCAAAGTGCTGCGATTACAGGTGTGAGCCACCACACCTGGCCTGCCTCTTCGGTCTTTCTACATTGATTAAACATCCTCAAAGAACTCCTTGCCTAGCCTGAAGGGTAGGGCCCTGGATACATGGTGATGGTCCCAGACGTCTGGGAAAGACATCTATTATTATTATTATTTTTTATTTTTTTGAAATGGAATTTTGCTCTTGTTGCCCGGGCTGGAGTGCAATGGCGCAGTCTCGGCTCACTGCAACCTCCACCTCCTGGGTTCCAGCAATTCTCCTGCCTCAGTCTGTTAAATAGCTGGGATTACAGGCACACATCATCACGCCCAGCTGATTTTGTGTTTTTAGTAGAGACGGGGTTTCACCATGTTGGACAGGCTGGTCTCAAACTCCTGACCTCAGGTGATCCACCCGTCTCACCCTCCCAAAGTGTTGTGATTACAGGTGTGAGCCACCATGCCTAGCCTATTATTATTATTATTATTTTAAGATAGAGTCTTGCTCTGTCACCCAGGCTGGAGTGTAGTGGTGCAATCTCAGCTCACTGCAACCTCACCTCCTGGGTTCAAGTAATTCTCCTGCCTCAGCCTTCCAAGTAGCTAGGATTGCAGGTGTGAGGCACCACACCCAGCTAATTTTTGTATTTTTTAGTAGAGATGGGGTTTGTCATGTTGCCCAGGCTGGTCTCGAACTCCTGAGCTCAAGCAATCTTCCCACCTAGGCCTCCCAAAGTGTTGGGATTACAAGCATGAGCCACCGTGCCCAGCCCAGGAACTCTACTTTTGTAGTTGCTTACTTACATTTGTATCTTCCAGGTAGACCACGAGGCATTCATTTTTGCCCTTTCAAAGTGGTTTGTAACTAAATAATGGCAAAGACCACAATTACTTTTGCACTGACCTAAATATTTGTTTTGTCAGCAAAGGAGTGAATTACACTGACTTCCGTCATTTTCCTTCCTTTTCTCTTCCTCTGCAGCCCCTCCTGCGCATCTTCCTTTCCACCTTTCAGCCAAAAATGCTCCTGCTCGCTCTTTCCCATAGTTACAGAAATGCCACTTTCACTAGCATGTCCACAGCATGGCATTTTCTTAAGGGGAGCCCCCACCACCTGAGCTGGAGGTAGACACACGCCTGGCAGGCAGTAGAAATAGAAGCGCTTAAGTCCCTGACACACACGAGGGATATTCACAATACCCAGAGAAGCGTCGCCACAGCATCTGCCAATGCACTGCAGAGGCTGCAGGGGTGTCCCGTGGGTCTATCTGGAATCCATCCACACCTCTTCAGAACCTCTTGAGTTTCCTAAGGCCACACCATGGGGCAGTGCGTTTTGTGATGGAGTGCTGGATTGCAGATTGGCCAACCCAAGTGGATGTCCCGGCTCCACTACCTACTGGTTGGGAGTCTGGGGAGATTCTGGACAATGAAGAGAACCAGTGAATGAGGGGTCACCAGAGGCTGAGCTTGTCATTCAGCAGCACAGATGCTGACAACAGAACAGGGCGTCAGAGGGAGTCAGTGGGCTGGTGGGCACTGGATGCAAGAGGACTCCACAGGGGTCGATTAATCCAGGGACCTGAGTCTAGACTGTGAGGTCAGTGTCCTGGCGACTGGAGCCTTGTTGTTGCATTGTGAGAGAGCTCATCGATTCTG